>NC_079387.1:3153082-3458082 GCF_021018895.1 Seriola aureovittata | reverse complement strand
CAACAGCTTTCTGAAAAAGCAGCAAAACGATTCATATGTCATCAGTCCGAATGGGAATGAACTCGGCCATGTAGGAAACACTTCTAACTGCACACAGAAGCACAGCTACTTTCATGTTTCTTCAATCTATAAGTGAAAGTGAGTGTGTTTAATTTGGCATAACAAAAATTCATGTTAGTAATTTTCTTGTATTGGGGATGTTCTCAATAAATACATGGCAAGTTACAAAAGGTTTTAAGGTTAAGGTTTTTCATATGAATTACATAAGGACAAGTATTATTTTTATCATTTTATATGCCACATAGTATATTGTATTAATAATGACAAAACGAACAAGTAGAAATGTCCTCCACAAAGTCCTTCCTGGACAAAGACCCAAGCTGATCTGCTCCAGCAGAGCTCCCAAGTTACCAATAGATACACACAGACACTAGGGATCACCTGCTCATTTCTAAGATGCCGGGAGGGTAATCAGGCTTTTCAGATCAATTGGACTTCAAACACAGCTCAGTGTGTGAATTTTATCCTCTAAATGCCTAACATACACAGAGGACAGCTGGTCAATCGAAGGCAAAGACAAGTACACAAACACACACAGGAGAACAGGAAAACACAAGAGACGGTAAGTTACACCAGATTTTTCAGACAGATTGTAAAATCCCAAACAAACAACTTCAGACTGACTTTGAGGCAGACAGAGAGACGTCATCCTCATCATAGATGAAGAAAAGGAATATACAGTAGGCAGGCATCACAAAAATAACACAGCTAATGTATTATTGGCATGCCACCCTTTGTTTCTATAGGACAATTAAAACATAACTGATGACACTTTTTTTCCCATCTCCACTAAAATACAGTATAACCAGCTCATTTTCCATGTGGAAAGTGTGGACAGGGTGTAGTGCAGCTCTTTGTGCCTCCACTGAAAAACACTGCTCTCACCTTTTGGACCTGCAGTTTAAAGCCAGAGATTTCATGGAGGGATTTCCACAGGAAATGGAACAAAGCTATATGTGTGCTGTGATATAGTATTTCGACAAACCAGCGTATAAAAAACACACACAGCCATACAGTCAGACTCAGGTTGACCAGACAAAGACGCAGGGAACAAGGCAGCTGTGCACTTACACAGATATACTTTGTTTTTTCAGCAGCTAAAATCTTTCTCCTTTAAAGCCTATCAGACATTTTGTATTATTAAACTCTGCAAACATGAAGGTGAGAGACATGATTCAGTTTCCTTAGCAATGAAAAATCTATCAAAAACAAAGTGCAGATCAATAAAAAGAATTCAAAACGCAAAACTTTTCAGCAACCAAAACCAGTTCCTTAGCTTTGATGCTGTGATAAAAGGATAAAACCGTCTGACTACACTGACTCAGGAAAGGTATCCTGAAACAGGACTGCGCGCCCTGGTGCTGCCACAGGGTTCAAAACCCAGATTTGGTCTTATAGCTCATTGCATCAATGCCTAAAGCAACTTAAAAACTGCATGCAGCTAAATTCCCTTAAGTTAAGTAAAGACAATATGGGAAATTTTCATTTTGCAACAAGGAGCTAAGACTCATACATATTCTACAAATAAACTCAGGGCTATAAAAACTAAAAGCAAGACAGAAAACCTCATGAACTGAGATCTTTGTTTCTGCAGCCAGTAATCTTTGATTGTCTTAAACAGCAATCATTTGGTAAAACTCATTTATACCTTCATTTACAACAAACTGGACTGTGCTGCTCCTGCTAATTTTCTAGGAAGAAGTAGGAAAACTTTAGACATCACTTCTGTTTTAAAATCTTTACACTGGCTTCCACTTAGTTGCGGAATAAATGTGAAAAGTGCTGCTGCTTGTTTTGTTGTGATCCACGCCGAAACATTGGGCACGGCTCATGGACGAGGTGTGTTCCTGGTATTTTCAATTTTGAAGTTGAGGAAGATCATGTGCGTCAGTGCTTGATGACACAGGAAACTCCTGGTGAGCTGCCAATGAGCTGAACTCTGGTTATCCTGTGGCCCACTGTCAGAAATAAATTCTCTGAGCTTGATGAGCAGAAAAATGACCATTCTTCTCTTGCTAATATGTGGATTGGGCAGTAGGCTTCATACGCTTATTTTAAAACACTGTTGACTTTGCTGGATTCTTCATTGTATTGTGTTTTATCCTTTATTCCACATTGACATTGTTCAAAAGCCAGTTTAGAGCCATTATGGACACACTGGCCTGGTGATTTCCTCACACCAGATGTGCTGACAGATTTACTCTTCCTGATGTTTAACAAAAGTATAAGAATGCACACCACACCTACAGTATGATGGTGCACACTAATCTACCATCTACCAAGTCAGGGTAAAAGTCAAACCTCGTAATTTCAGCACAGGAAATACAAGGGTTGTCTCAAAACCTACGTAAAGGTTTTGTAAGACCCAAGGGTAACACAGGGCAGTGTTTTCACAGTGGTATTGTTCTGCTATTTGGACAGTTCAGATGAAGTTCAAGATACAATTGGGATATTTTTGCATGCTTTTCACTGACCACTGGTTTAAGTGAAGGGACAGAAAATCTCTCTGCCTACTCTTAAAACTGAATACCAGTAAACAGCAACTCAAAAAATTGGTCTTTTATAATGAATATTTCAAGCTTATGTTTCTTCCAAAAAGACAGATTTGTCTTCAGCTCCAGTCATCCTGCACTGCTTCCTGTTCGGGGTCAGACAAGATGTGAAAGAACTTTTGCTTCCTAGGTCAAAAGTTGGGGGCAGGTGTAGGATCCAACTGCAGCTGCATCCGTTAGGATATGATATGGCAAAATATGTGTGTCTGGGCGTGTATGTTTTTGAAACCTTGACTTGTAACCACGCATAAACTTCTGGATTTAAGATTTCTGAACAGACAAAATGACGTCTGTTCAGATCCAGCCCTGAGGGACTTTGCAGGTGAGTCTGTGCTGCTCTTTCTATCAAGTCTTTTTCTGTGTGCCGAGCTGGTTCCTGACTGAATTCATCTAGTTCAATGTGTGAATATCGTCATATAACTCACTCAGGGAAGTGTAAGGTAATACACATCATTTTCTGTGCTTACCACACACACACAGACACACACACAATTCGCCATTGATTGAATCAACTCAATACACGCACAGACAGTGCCGGCTTGAAGCAGGAGGATAGAGCCTGTGGCAAGGTGATTGAGAGAGCACACTATGTGTGTGTGTGTGTGTGTGTGTGTGTGTGTGTGTGTGTTTTCCTGGCAAAAACAACTGGTGACATCTGCAGATGAGTAGCATTAAAGACAGACATGAAAGGCACAGTTGACTTACCTGTGTCCCTTTTCTTTGTGTTATTGATAATTATTTAGTATCTATCTATCTATCTATCTATCTATATCTATCTATCTATCTATCTATCTATCTATCTATCTATCTATCTATCACCCCACTCCTCTCTCTCAGATGTGTCAGGGTCTTTAGTAGTGTGATCCAGCATTGCCTGCCGCTGCTCTTTGGGCTTCAAACACACAAGGTGAGATCAGCACACATGAAACAATTGCAGAGAGGGAGGGAGAGAGGATGTGGGGAAGGAAAAAAATCATAGGGAGGCTGGCGACAGGAAAGGATGAAAGTGAAGGGTGGGATGAAGGAAGGGAAGGGAAGGGAGGAAAGAGGAAAGAGGGACAGAGGGAAGCAAATGACAGTGGTAAGCTCCAAAAGCTGAATGTTATACTTTTATAAACCACTAATAAATTAAGTGATGAGTCACAGATTTTTGTAATTTTGCGCAAAGACAGAGGAAAATTGCTCATTTTAATGTCTCGAAACTTGAAGATTCTTAAAATTTGCTTCATTTATAGACTACAAGTGTGATAGTGACAAACAGCTGATAAGGAAATGCTGAAAGTGACAGTTTACTCAGATTCAACAGCATTCAATACAAAATTTAAAATGATGATTTAAGAGTCACTGGTTTAGCTACTGTAGTTTAATGAAACCTCAAATGTCTACATTACGTATCAAGCAATTTGCATTTTAAACCGTCTTCTCAAAGAACAATCTGAAATATCACACACAAATGTCCCCTTTGTCTCGCCAAGATGTTTCCTGTCACAAGAAGTTCAAGCAGCCCAGCAAAACTCTTTTTAAAACGTTCACCCTAGTCTAGCAAGGACAGGAGAAAATCAAAGTATTTTTACACGTCCAAGAAGCCATTGTTCTCATCAGGACAGGTGTTTTAGTTGTGAGAGTTTCTCTGTCTGCCTCGCAGCAGTCGTGGCCGTAGCAAAGCTCTGGGCAAAGGGAAGTGAAGGGCACTGCTAGCTCTAGGCAAAGCCCAGTAGGTAGCTCACACAATACAGATACACACAAACACACACACAGGCATCAGTTCACTTAAAAATTTTTTTTTTTTTTACAGTTGTGTAGAGCACATTGAGCAACAACTAAAATAAAAAAAGTGAAAAAGAACTCTGAGATGGCTGAAATGAAAAAATTAGCCAATCACTGGCTGAAATTTCAAATTAGCATAATGCTGCCACACATCGCTCCCCTCCTTTACACCCACAGAGTTGAAATAGAGATCCAAAATGCCTCAGACAGAGACTCCACGTTTGAAACTAGCATAAATTACTTATTAGGTGAGAAGCAGCAGTTTCAGACCCTTGATAACAAAATCTTGTTGAAACGTCTTCACAAAACGACCATTGACTGGGACTCATTAAATTACATTTATTAATTAGGGAATTTATGTGCTTTTAGCACAACCTGCTATGTGCTGAATTACTCTTGTGTCACTGGGAAACACACAGGAAATGCAATGAAAAATGTCTAGGATTAAGAACAAATTTCCAAGAAGAGGCTGGCCTGCGCTGAGGTTTTGTTTCCTCATGCTAAAGAGAAATCCACCGAGTATTTTGTCATTGTTGTAGTCATTTCTGTTGTCGGACCTGGTCTTCAGTGCTTCTGATAATTGAGATAATTATGCTAATGCTAACGGCACCTGATAACCTGCCTCAGTTCATGGTGTCAGCGTTTCTCATGTGAACCGAGACACTCGGCGAAATGTCAGCCTGCGCCTCAGTGTGTGTATATACGTGTCGAGAAGCGATGGCTTGAGATAAAGGAGAGTTGGCCACAAGTGCGCAAAAAAACACACAAACATGCACACACACACACTCACACGTTCACATTTGCATACTTTAACACACACCCAGCTCAGATATTAATTAAAGTTCATTGCTTCGGTAATTAGCAGGGCAGGATAATACCAATATGTGACTTATTGCCCCCCCAGGTTCAGCTCTCCCTCGAACTTTAATTGAATGAGCGACATTAAAAACTTCACAGGCCATTTGGCAAGGTTGACTAAACAGTCATAAACACCAAAGGAAACACTTGAAGCACAGTCGAAAGGCCTCTCAAAAACTATAAAAAGTGTCCTCGTCCACTTGCTGTAGAGAAGCCTTAATCCAAAGCCCGGGTTCTGAATAATGTACTACAAGTTACCAGTTTATTGGGAACAGAATTCACAGCTCTGCAAAGACAATAGTTTTGGTTTTGTTGTCAGAGGTAAATCATTGCCTCTCTGTTTATTAGATTGCAATAAACTTTGTAGTCACTCTACCAGGTGCAGAAGAAAGAAATGTCAAATTTAACAATTCTTGATTACGCCCATGATTTTAATGTTTTTACCAAAATTCACTTAAAGCTACAACATGCAAGTGCTGGAGATCAAGCTCCTGCTAGCTTGAGATTCATAAGCAAAACACTCGGTACAAGAGGAGTAACAGACCAGAAGAACATTCACATATTGATTGACAGCTGTGAGCTTCCGCCCCTGACTTTGGCCTCCTCTGATTGGTTAGAAGAGCAAGACCTGTTCAAAAACTTTAGAAGAGAACATCTCTGCACTACAGCAAAGCAGTTCAATGAGTCTGGGTCAAAACACAAAGCTGGTGTCGGGGTGTGTTTAACAAGACTGATGAAAAGAGCTAATCTGGTCACTCCAAATTAAAAAATCCCAAATTTCATCTCTGAAGCTCTGTGCTCCACCTCACTCAAGCAAGCAAGCAAGCAAAAGTGTACATTTCAAAATGTTGAGTTCATCTGAAGTCTACTTTTCACTAGAATGTGTGTAGTTTGTAACGTATTGAACTTTTCTTTAAATCATGAGGCCTGTCAATTACCTAACTTGATCTTCAACAGCCTCATTCTTTTCTGGCTCACTCTTCCTTTCTCTCTCTCAATCCAATCAATCATCATGCCTATTGTGGATCTGCTGTCTCGTGCTCAAATCTTATACACACATACACAGACACTTATACAGCCTCATGTAGACATATACAAAGGCATGCACACAATTACATACACACAGAACATACTGTTTCTGCTGCGCCTTTGTGCTCCTTTAACCTTGAGGTCTGCAAGCGCCCAGCTGTGATAATCTCTCAGACTGCCTTCATTACTGTTATAGGACACAGACACAGACACAGACACACACACACACACACACACACACACACATAAACACACACACGCAGAGACAAGCATCAAGGATGCGCACATACATTCAAGCCCCAACACGAACACACACAACCCTGGTAAGAGGTGGAACATTTAAAAGCCATCTTTTTTTTTTCTCACTATTGACTTGGATCAGCATTAGTCTCATCAGATAGTCACAGCAGTGCGGTTTGTGTGTGTGTGTGTGTGTGTGAGTGAGTGTGTGTGTTATTGGCTGTCCTCCCCCTAACTGGCTAGACGGACACAGCCTCCAGGAATGTCAAACCTCCAACCTGCATTCTGATGTGGGCACCCGCAGTCCCTTGTACACCGTCGCCCATCATGCGTTGCTGAGTGAGTGTGTCTGTTTATGCACGTGTGCGTCTTTGTAGGTGTGTAGTTGTGTGTGTGTGTGTGTGTGTGTGTGTGTGTGTGTGTGCGTGTGTGTGTGTGTGTGTGTGTGTGTGTGTGTGTTTTACTCATCTTTGCACAGTTGTCTGAGTGGCCCTGGGCATCACGGTAACCAGACAGGTACAGAAACAAAGTGGAGAGATGGGGAGGAAACTTTCGACAACACATCATTAGCTAACCTGGGTTTGGTGTGTGTGTGTGTGTGTGTGTGTGTGTGTGTGTGTGTGTGTGTGTGTGTGTGTGTGTGTGTGTGTGTGTGTGTGTGTGTGTGTATAAATGTGACTCCTACAGAGACCAAATATAGAAAATGATGTTGAGGTGGTTGGTTGGTTAATATGTCAGCAAATTCTAAAAATATTCATTGATTTTTAGCCCGAACATGTGACTGTGCATACAGCAGATGCATAGTGGAGAGGTTAGACTATAATATATGGTGTGTATGTTTGTGTGTGTTGTGTGCGTCTGCCCTTTAAGTGCCAGTGACAGTGGCTTGGCATGCGATCTGCCCTGCCAGGCAGTCACCCTGCCATTTTACCTTTCGCTTTCATTTGCACTTTTCCTTGCCTTTCATCCCATCCATCCCCTCTGCGACACTACCTGCGGTTTTGGAGAAAGTTTTAGATGACTCATTCTTTCATTCCTTCAATCTTTTCAGTAGTGTGTGTCGGTCTCAATGAGTCGTGTTTACCTCGGCCTGCTTCCATATTCTTTCAAAACTGGCAGAATGGGAAAAAAACATTTGACTCCTTATACTTCAGTACTGAACAAAAAGCCGGATAAACATTGGAAGTTCTAATTAAAGATAAAAATTGAAGGTGCAAGAGGGTAATGACCTTGACTTTCAAAACTGGAGAGCAGCACCAAGGCTTTAAAAGCTCTTAGTTTTGGTTAAAAGCAACAAATTATCAACTTTAAGTGTTCTCAGAACTTCTAACTTTCGTGAGAGTTGCAAAAACTTTTTTCAAACCAAAATCGAACCATTCCCCATTACATTTCATTTAAAAGCCAGTGCTGACATCTCATAGGCACATCAGCTGACAGTATGTACCAAACACAGGCCTACGCATTTTAACAACAAAATACGCTGGTACAATTTGTCACTCTAAAGTAGGTAAAAAGTCTGTGAAAAGGAAAAGAAGAAGAAGAGTTCAACCAATCATAGCACCAGATTTGTTTCCTTTGGCTGCATTCATCTACGAAATAAATATTCGCAAGCTAGGACGACTGACAAAGGAGTAATATCATTTCAACAGGATCTGCAAATCGACAGCAACACATGACTTTGATTTTGTCGCTCTCGTTCCCCTCTCTCTCTCTTCACTCCGGCTGGTTCCTCAAGTGAGGACTGTTCTTTGAACCCCTTTGCAAAAGTAAACAGACTGGGGAAGATGTGGAAATTTGAGATTGTGAATTAAGTTAACGTTAGTATGTATGCTGGCTTTCTTGTTCACCAGTCATTTAAGTTGGCAATGTAAATTATTTTGTCCGTGTGTTGCCGATGGTCAAACGTGACTTTTTATAGAATTCATGACATTAATTATTGCAGTAAACCCATAATCATAGTGAACAGAGCAGATCACGGCACCGCCGGCTGAATAACAAAGATGAGTACATGTGCCGGCAAAATTCCTAGAGTTAAGAGGAGAGACGGTCATGCCTCCGCATCCCAGACTGCAGTGGTTTCTGCACAGTTTGCACTGATTTCAATATCAATCATCAAGGATCAGCAGGTAACAATTGAACATCGAATGATATGCTTTTAAGAGCAATGTATTGGCAAAACTGTCAATTAAAAGGGATAAAATCTCTACAAAAATGGAAATACTAGATGTATGTAGGTATATGCCCAGAATAAAAATAACATAAGGTGCTCATGTTAAAGTTCTGAGGGAAGCATGTATTAAGCTCAAGTAGGAATATGACGGTAACGGACCAAAAGAAGCTGTAACACCCCTGCCCCCAATACGTTATGGCATAAGGTGAACTTTCTTCAAGGTTGGGAGATCTGCAAACATAATGATAAAATATGGTGATAAAATAAGCACCATTTGAGTGAGGAGCACAGGTCAGTGCCATCAAGCCCTTGCTTCACGGAGGAGTAATGAGAAAAAAACTCATAATAAAAGTTAAGGAGAGCAGTAGAATACCTCATATTTTCACAATGCAAGCAAACCATTCAAAAGACATCTCTTCATAGATACAGCACACCTTTAAATGAAACTTCATTCAAATTTACAATAAGAGGAAAGGAGGGAGCAGCAGCAGAATATCTTTTCTTTCTTCAATGCGAAAAAAATCCTTAACCTTAAAATCTCTGAACCTTACATTTTTTACTCAAATGGCAGAAATGTCAACCACAGGACAATTAGATTCTCGAAGAAAGCTTCTATGTAACCAGCATTGGTTTGGTTTTCAAATGGTTTTCAGCTGAAGACATTGTGGCGGTACACGCTGGTTCTCGCTGGTCCACAGCACCATATTGGGCTTGGGGATTGTGCTGTGGGTGTTATGAAAATTACACCTACAGTGTTCAGCTTTGACTACTGCGTTACCACCACAAATTTTGACGCAATGTGATCTAGTTGAATCTTTACAAACTACAGGTGCATCTCAATAAATTAGAATATCATGGAAAAGTAAATTTATTTCAGTAATTCAATTCAAAAAGTGAAATTCATATATCATATAGACTCATGACACACAGAGTGAAATATTTCAAGCCTTTATTTCTTTTAATTTTGATGATTATGGCTTACAGCTCATGAAAACCCAACATTCAGTATCTCAGAAAATTAGAATATTACATAAGACCAATAAAAAAAAGGATTTTTAATCCAGAAATGTTGGCCTACTGAAAAGTATGTTCATGTATATGCACTCAATACTTGGTCGGGCTCCTTTTGCATGAATTACTGCATCAATGCGGTGTGGCATGGAGGCGATCAGCCTGTGGCACTGCTGAGGTGTTATGGAAGCCCAGGTTTCTTTGATAGCGGCCTTCAGCTCGTCTGCATTGTTTGGTCTGGTGCCTCTCATCTTCCTCTTGACAATACCTCATAGATTCTCTATGGGGTTCAGGTCAGGCCAGTTTGCTGGCCAATCAAGCACAGTGATACCATGGTCATTAAACCAGGTATTGGTACTTTTGGCAGTGTGCAAAATTTACTTTCATCTGAAAAGAAGACTTCGGACCACTGAGCAACAGTCCAGTCCCTTTCTTGGATACAGCACTCTGTGACCTGCCAGCTTCTTTAGCAATGACCTTTTGTGGCTTACCCTCCTTGAGGAGGGTGTCAATGACTGTTTCCTGGACAACTGTCAAGTCAGCAGTGTTCCCCATGATTGTGTAGTCTGCTGAACCAGACTGAGACCATTTAAAGGCTCAGGAAACCTTTGAAGGTGTTTTGAGTTAATTAGCTGATTAGACTGTGACACCGTGAGTCTACAATATTGAACTTTTTCACAATATTCTAATTTTCTGAGATACTGAATTTTGGGTTTTCATGAGCTGTAAGCCATAATCATCAAAATTAAAAGAAATAAACGCTTGGAATATTTCACTCTGTGTGTAATGAATCTATATAATATACGAGTTTCACTTTTTGAATTGAATTACTGAAAGAAATGAACTTTTCCATGATATTCTAATTTATTGAGATGCACCTGTAGATTCACAACAGTTTATATTTGTTCAAGTATTTATGAGCAATACAAATTAACCATTTGAAGCTTGGTTTGAAATGGTCATACAGGTTTCTTTACCAGCTCAATCAATTTAAGAGAAAAATAAGCCAGCTCACAATTCATGGCTGCATAAAAAGAGTTCACATTCTGAAAATTTCAAAAAGCACATAAAAGACAAGGTAATGACCTAGACAGTTGGGGTTGGAGAATCTGTAAAAAAAAAACTTGCAGAAAGAACTGCTGTGAGCTTGGTGCCACTGATGGGACTTTCCTCTGACTTTGTACTGAAGAGATTTTAATTATATTTTTTCATTTCCCAAATTTTATTGAGAAACCTTTTCATCTCTTCATCCATTGAAGAGAAAGCAAATAATGAAATTCAAACTTTCTCACCAGCAGCCGCAGATAAAGATTTTGTGTTAATCCTTCCAAGGCAAGTTTCTCAACCTTTGGAACAGCATTTAAAGCAGTATAAACGAGTCTACCATAAACAAAAACATGTGAAAATCGAGGATAAGTGAACCGAGTGAGTTCAGTGTACATGTATTTAGACACAAAACGCCAATCTTCTCTCAATGCCCTGACAGCATCCTTGGAGAGATTTAATTTTCCCTCAAGTGCCTGCCTCCCATCTCTTAGAGAACTATGTTGTCGCTTCTCCACAAGGTTCTCCCACTCGGAGGATGCGTCTGTCTTCAGTCGGAGTTCAAGTGTCTAATCTTCTGTGTCTGAAGGTCAGCGTTTGTATGCTCTCTTAAGGGTCTTGACTCAAACAAATGAGGCAAGAAAATTAATCGGAGGCATTGTATGAAGTTTTGAGGGTGTGTGTGTGTGGTTGTGTGCGCGCAAGTATGAATGCAAATTATCATGTGTATGTGTCCAACTTGAGCCGGTGGAGGCCGAGCTCAGCTGCTCAGGTCCTGGGCCCGATGGGATTGAGCGAGGGATGAAAGAGAAACATAAAAAGACGGGAAGAGAAAAGGTGAAAAAGGGAGACCGATCACTGTGCAGAGCGGAACATTGTTCTCTTGATCGCAGTCAGAAGGTTGTGTGTGTTTCTGAGTGTGTGTTCTGGGTCTCTATACTTAATATACTATACTGTTTGTGCCTGTATTCTGATGTCTGTTAGGACTTCCAGAATGTCTTAGCTCCATGTAAGAAATTCCTCAGACAACTGACTCCAATGTCAAAATCACAATTCTGGGGTCAAAATAGGGAAATGTAGTGAGGACAACCTGCTTTTGACCTCAACATGTATTTCTAACGTGCCTTTGGGCAATACATTTAAGCCATTTCATGCATTTAGGTTAAAAACAAATCCAACAGTAGAGGAGTGTGGTTGTTAAGAAGATGAATAAAAAGCAGGGTGTTGAGGAGAAAACATACAGATTAAATATTCTTCTTGTTGTCATATACATGTAAATAAAGTTATGCACAATCATTCCCATGCGGTTTGGATAAAAAGGATGTAGCTCCTCTGTGTAATGTAGGTGCTTTAAAGAAGCCATTTAAGGGGAGGCAGCAATCTGCACTCACTGTTCTGTAAATCAAATATGATAATCTGTAGTTTATGTTTCACACTGGGAATAATCATAAATTTTTGTTTGTTAAACTACATTTTTAAATTTTGAATAGTAAAAAAAAAAAAAGGAGAGGACAGTGGCTGTTTTGAAAAATGTTTTAGCAGGAACTGACGACTGTACGGGAGCTTAAAGATGTAAAGTGTAAAATAAAAATAAAAAAGGTTCTTGTCAACTTGATTTTAGTTAATGAAGCTTCTATGCACATCCTCAATCACACGGAAAATTAGAAAAACAGAGATCTAGGTGGTAAAAGAGAACAGGAGGGGCACACTTTTTCATCTCTCTCATCCATCCATCCTGCCTTTCTCCTCTCCTCTTTTTATCCTTCGTTCCCTCACATCTATTATTCAGTCCATTTGGCAGACAGGTTCACACCTAAATAAACCTCCAACCATGTTGTCTCTCTCTCCTTTTACCGTGTTCTCCTCATTACATCCACAGCACTCTTTTATGAGTTAATTCTTCTCCGTCTCCATCCACCTACAGTAGAAGTCCCTTCTTCTCAATTGACAGATTCCTGTCTGTTTAAGTAATTTTGTTTAATTTCAAATGTTTTTATGTTAGTGTAGGAGATGCACATGTATTTTAAGGAAGGGGGAAAGGTGTGGACACAGTAAAGAAGAATTTGTCATCTCGTTCAATATTGACATTTACTTTATAATATGTGTTTGTATTGTCATCTGCACTGAATGCTAGTTATAGTCTCACTTGTTACTATCCTCTGCCAACTGCTAACCTTAACCGTAAAACATTTTGAACCATCTACAACTCCTTATCAAGGCTGATATTGTCATTATTCCAACTCTAACCGAACCCAGCCCTGCCCACAAAACTGTCTATCAAGACAAGGATGTAGAAAGTAAACATACCCAGAGAGTAGCTGGGCATCATTAAGTAGTGAGTCAGCCTCTTTAAGCCGCAGCTCAAGAATCAACAGATCAATTTTCTACTGGAATTTTCTACTGCAGACGATATGGATGTTTAGAAAAATGTATGAGGGAATAAAGAAATGAAATTACCATCATTAACTAAGTTTTGTTGCCCCTTTTCTCAGCTGCTGTGCTCAGTTGGATGTGAATTTAACATCAACTGTGATGTTATCTTTGACAAATGTGTTGGCATGTCAAAGTGACACACCCACATTCAGAGCTAACACTGGGTTTTCCCACATGTGCCGACTCCAGATGGCCTCAAAGAGATGGCAGGTAATGCCAACATCACACACACACACACACACACACACACACACACACACACAAAGTAATGACCCACCCCTGAGACCCCCCCAAGCCGGTTTCATGCTGGGATCAAAAACAAAGTCTAAAAAAAAAGAAGGGGAAATGAAAAACGGATGGCGGTGAAGGCTTTACCAAGTGCCAAGAGCACTTGCACATGCATGCTAACACACTCACGCACACACGCACACACGCACGCACGCACGCACGCACACACACAACAGCTGAACAAAATGAGAATTGAAAGAATTTTTGCTTCTACAATCACAGCACAGGCCAGCTTAATGCAGCAACTGACCCATTACTAAGGCATTGTGACTTGTCATAGCAGGAACAGCACAGGTGGAACTAATAACACTAACGATGGCTCTGTTCCATCAATTCAATTAGTCGTGCTATTTGTGACACCTGTGTTTGACAAGTCAAAATGTCTGCTGTAAAAGGCCTATTGTTCAAAAAGAGCACATTCCATATGACTGAAAAAAGTGACACAACTTAATTGCACAGTGATGCATACACATCAAATGTTCTCTTGCTGATGACTCACTGTCTGTTTAATGTAATAATTTTATTACATTAAACAGAATGTGACCACTTAAGGAGACAGGAGCACGATGATGCCATGATGAATATTGTGCATTACAATTACTATGTCAACACTATGCATGCAGCATAAATCACTGGGACTGTTCAGGTGAGGGTCTGTCTCATGTCTGGGTCACAAACATGACTGATCATCATATCCTCATAATTACAAGATTTTCTATCAAAATTATTTGACACTAGGTCGCATACGGAAGTCATCTGATTTCAATGAGAGTAATGCTCTTCCATAGCAGAGTAAAAGTTAAAAATGAAGCCTCCACTGAACACAGCTGGATTTTAGTATCTTTCTGGTCAGCCCTCTGCCATATTACTAAGCAAATTTTCAAGATACAGTATGTTGTCCCTCACTAGACACCATAGGAAAATGACTTCTCCCTTGTAGGAGCACACTGACCTTTCTGTGCTGGTAAAGCAGAGCAAACATTAAATGACAGAGCTAATTGTTTCACCCCAGAGTCCATTCTGTCTCTCTCATTCCCCTTTACTTCGACCAGCCCCTTCCATCATTTCTTCTAATTTCTCTCAATTACCGTCTCCTTATGCTCTCTCATGAGGACGTGTGTGTGTGACCGCGCGCACACACGTGTGTGTGTGTGTGTGTGTGTGTGACCTTTCTGAACTGTATGGCCATTTATGGAGATTAGATAAAGTTGCCTCTTGCGTGACTCATTGGCATGCATTAAGCGAGCACAACAACAACAACACACACACACACACACACACACACACACACACACACACACTCACGCATGCACACAAACAGACGTACACAAGAAGACCATCTTAAATCGAGGATATAGGACCAAATTAAGGGTAAAAGCGCTCTTGGTTTTCTTCTTTTGTGAGACATCACCTGATTTTCAAAAAGCCATGTTCACTGTCCTTTTCCCTCTCTCTAATGGATTTTTGATTTTTCCAGAGCATGCAACATAATTAGCTCGTCTTTCTTTTTTATTAATGACACATTTGCTCTTTTCTTTTCCCTCGCTGTTGTTTATTCTTGCACTAAATTGGAGAGTGAAGAGGTCTTAAAAGTGCATGCCTTGTGTGTGGCAGCATGTGTAATTTGAATATGCTTAGGGCTCATTATTTTATTCCTATTTTTTTGTTTTTTGTTTTTGTTTTTTTAATAAAACCTACATAAATTTATCAGTGTGTATATTAAATGAAAAGCTGATGAAAATTTAATAAAAGGAAAAACAATGACGCAAAAATCTAAATTATGGAATACCATTTGCAGTCAAGACACTAGAGTTCAACCATCGATTGTTTTAACTAATTTTGAGACTGTGGTGCATAATCAGCATCTCATTTGCATTTTCTTCCAATTTTTCTTTTTGCTATTATTATGGGCACAAGGGGACATTGTTTAGTGTAAACTGAAGTGAACAGTGCCTTCCTGCAGTAAGAAGCATAACCACTTTGTAAGAGACAAAATCAAGGTAAATCAGTTTAAACCAATTTGGTCTTTTGAAACATTCGTAGAAATGGTTAAGAACTAAAAACAGTGAGCTTTTAAAACATTTTAGAAAGTGAGAGAGGTCTCATGGATCAATGGGGTTGTTGAAAAATCAAAGTACACACATATACATAAAAGACACACATTAATGCAAATATGAGCAGGACCAACATGGAGAATTTCCCATGCAAGCCAAACTTGCAATCCCATCGTGAGCCTGCGAGAGCACCACAGGACTTGCAAATGCATTCGCAACTTGTGAGGGGGCAATCATTTGTGATACGATGAAAGTATATCTCATGTGAAACGCATGGACTGTGGATGAGAAGCAAATGAAATGGCTGCGAGGAGGAACAGCAGCCTCCACGTACCTTGCACTGCCACTGACATCGACATACAAAGAGCTTCCTCCCACTCAAAAACGCGAGGAAAGATGTGTTCAGCCAGTGAAGGAAATCAAAACATGACACATTTGTTTACTATGTGACCGTCGCTGATTCAGCTGGGGTTGAATTACTATGAAAATACACATTAAGTAGGAGGTGGGAGTGTGCGATGCCATACTGCGTGCCCACATGGGTGCTGCTCTTATTCACTGTGTATCTACTGTATGTGTATATGGTTGCATGTGTCTGCCTCTTTTTGATTAGTGTGTGTATGAATTGGCCGTCCTGCAGGTGCTCATGGCTAAAGTCACTGTGAGTGTTTCACAGTTATACGGTGAGGACACTGACATTGTCATGCCCTGATTCACACATGGGAAGGTCAGTACATACTGTATATATACAGTACTCGTTTTTATTGCATGTTTTTCTCAAAGGTGCAGCGACTAAAGCTTTGACACAAAGCACATCTTCGGTGTGAACCCAAGCGATTGTGATGCAATGAAGTTGGAAGAAGTTAGAAGAGTAGCAACAACAACAAATGAGGTGGAAATAAATACTTCCTTCATTTTGATCACAAAAACACTTTATCTACCTAAACTACCAGCTTTGACCAAATGTTTCAATGTCTTCCCAGCTGCATCCCACTTGGCTCTGCAACACAAAGCCTCACTTGGCCTTCACTTTGAAGCATTCACTTTCATATGCTGGTGACAATTCATCCTCCCTACCAACAAACACTTGAATCTTTTGTTCCTTTATTCCTCATTTCATTTTCACTTCTTATCCTTAACAGACCTTCACACCGATTCCTTTCACCACCAGGTACAGCTCTGTCTTTCCCTCACACGGAGCTCTGCTACACAGATATCTACGCAGAATCGCACACCGAGACACAGACACCCAAATGGAATCAAGCAGAGCTTCCCTCCTGGGTCCATGTCCCACTTCCTCGCCAGGCAGTGCATGGCCATACTGCCGCCGTGCGACTGACGGACTTCTGGCACAGAATGGCAGAGTACACAAAAATCCCTCTCAAGGAGCAGATGCTTGCTTCCTATTGACATATGCCCATGAGATGGAGCAGGGTGGATGGGAAATGGAGGGGAAGGCAGGGCATATTAGAGGAGGAAGGAAGAGGGAGGAGGGTGTTAATCAGCAGGAAAGAGGAGAGAACAGAGGAAATGAGGATAGAATAAGAGAAATGTAAGAAGAAAGGTAAGAAGTGAAGGATCTGGGGAGCAGTCTCAAGTTGTTATATACTGTATATTTATGCTTTTTCAGATCAGTTGTTGCATGTTAAAAATCATTCTATGAATTTTAAATTCTTGCCTCTATTATTTTGAGTCAAATGTTACGCTATCTGTCAGACTGTCATGTTGGTTATGTTGAAGCCATTAAGGATGTGGATTTAAAGAAACGCTCTCATTTTGTAATAAATAAGAGCCCAGGGCACAGGGTCAGGTCACAGTGTCAGAGGAGGGAGTGGAAGAGAGCCGGAGACGACAGTGAGCTCCTTCTCAGCTAAATATGAACAGATGGTGCCGAGTGGTGAAAGAACAGATACGATGAGATAAGACAGGATGAGGGGATTCTGGGTAAGAGTTGCCACATTTGTATCCTCTCCATGTCATCTTTTCTCTTTGCATCATTGCTACTCTTTATAAAAGGGTGCATTAACCATATTTTACTCCATTGGGAGATGGAAATCAAAATATGTGTGCTGGTCAATAAAAGGTATGGAGAAACTTGTGGCTCCGGCAGCCTGAAAGCAGTGGTGGAAGTGGTGTTATGTGAGAAATGGACAATAATGATAGATACCAATAAACACTTTAAATTGATTTGAATATTTTCCAAGGACAAGGTTTTATTGTGTGAGGAATGTACATGAAAATAAGAGTCATGATCTCTATTCAGAATCAGTATGTTTCATCAAAGACTCTTTTCAAAGACCTCACATTAAACTGGCCTTGGTGTTTCAATCTTGTCCAGAGAGAGTATTAAGTCAAAAGTATATACAAAAGTCTTTGATTGAAAAAAAATGTGTCACCCAAGTTACAAAAAAAGAAAAGAGACTTCTGTCTAGTTTTACTACTAACTTACTTACTTACTAGGATTTGGTTATGCAGCTAGTTACGCATTTAGTTCTTCCCTTGGGTTTTGAGATATTCATCTATGAGATTTCTGCCATTGCTTCAATACAATGGTGATAACTGTAATTACATGTTGCTCACAGAATCAGACTCAACACCAACATGTTGACATTTACAAAACAAGACATAGGACATATTAAAATTGCATGGAATTTAAATGAAAAGTCTGGATCAAAGTTATTACAATTCGACCTGAGCAGAATCTCACTAAGTCGATATCTTAATACAGATCAAAAATGTCAATCTTATAGTGGTGCTAAAGCAAAATGAGGGGATCATCAAAGTCAGTGGGTTTCATGACCATAAATGGCAATTCATGAAATAGTTGTTGAGAGACTTCAGTCTGTATCAAAGTGATAGATCGACTGACGATTACACTTAAAAACTTCAGCAACGGCATCCCCATAATTTACACAACACAGAAGTAACTAGGACATTGTTAATGGAAAAGAAACATGATGCTGCAGAGTTTTTGAATGTAATTTTTCATTGCTCTGAGCACCACACCTCCATAGTAACAGGATGATGACAGAAAGTTCTGAAAAAGTAAGAAATGAAGAAGGAAGAAAAATCTGGCCACATAAATCAAAGTTATCTGGACGGCTACATAACATAACAAACCTTTAAAATCTGTTTCTTTTTCTGGTTTTCTTGCCATATTTTTTCTCAGCGCCTCATGTTCCTAATCATTCATCGTCAGCTCTGACATTTTGAAAAACGTTTGTCATTTACTTTAAGATGGTAAACACACTAAATACTGTACATACAACCAGTGCACATGTCCTTGCGCACACACACACACACACACACACACAAACACTTCCAACAACCAAAACTGCTGCAAGGTGAAATCTTTTCATTAAAGCAAACAAACAGGAAGGGAACACACGCACACTTATAGAGCACCGTAAACAGCAATTCTAAGTCTTTCATTAATACGCACAAGAATTTAATTAACAGCTATTGATAAGCTTTGTCTGTCTTAAGGACATGTTTGTTTGTGAATATGTATATGTGTGTGTGGGTGCGTGTCTGTGTATCTTAAGGACATACTTGTTATGCAGTCATTATACGGTGATCTTCTTGATTTGTCAAGCATGAAGAGGAGAGGCGCACATACACACTCGTGTAAGATATAAACACGGTGCGTTGACGGATTAGATGGGCGTTTTTAATCATCTTAATTAAGCCTAATTGTTATTTGTTGAATATGTGGCATTTATAAAGATCACAGGGATACAAAGGCAGATTGAGCACTAATTAAAATCCTCTAACTTTTTTATTACAAGAATCTGTTAAGAAGTGATAGACATTCAGCCTTGGTCCAGACAAACGACAGGAACACTGTATATGAGGAAATACTGAGCGAGTTTCAAGAACAGGCGACCAAGTATGATGCTACACCAAAACATTACAGTGAACTTCTGGATTTGAGACACTTTTTCTATAGTCCTGCCTTTGAATTGAGGATTTTACATGAAGTTTCATGACTATGAACATTTACACACTTACCTTTTGAGGTAATAAAAAAAACGTACGGCACGGCAGAGTATACAACTGAAACGGAAACCTTATATACGATTACTGAATACTGATTCTTCTATTTCCAACACCTGCAGATGTTATGATGTAATCTTCAATCAGAATCAGAAGAAGACATGACATTTATGATTCTAGTCTGGTACATATGTATAACATCTAAATCTTGCTGAGTTGAATATCTCTTATTTGGACCAATGGGTGACAAACTTTTTTTTGGCTTGTCACCTACTTAAAGTAAAGCAGTCTCTAGTCAGATTCCTGTGCAATGTGAGCAGTTCAGTGATCCCCCCGACACTGAGACTTGAAGAGGTGACTCAATTAGTCACAAAAAGCAAAAACTAGAGAGAAGTCCGAAAAGAAATAATATGAAATTGTGCAGCAGTGACCCAATGAAGGGATCCCTGCCTCCAGGCTGGAAACGACGGGATGAGGTTATCGGCAAACACGTATCTGAACATCATAAACTTTACTTTCAACAGTAGAGCGCGACTGCTACCAGCCACAGTAAAGACACTGAGGTTATTTAATGGGTTTTTGTACTTTAAGATACTGATATCACAAACACCTGAGCTGCATAGAGGAAATCATTAAGGTGGTTTGTGTTCAAGTTGTGTTTAATAGGCAGGGGAGTCTGTAATTGGAAAGGAAAAGTTTATACTTCACATGTAGATAATTGTGAGTGTGAGTGTGTGTGTGTGTGTGTGTGTGTGTGTGTGTGTGTGTGTGTGTGTATGTCATAAGATGAATGTCTGGTTCTTCTGTGGCTGGCAAGAGTCTTCCTACAACAGTAATTACAGACTCTCGTCTCTCTGGAAGATGATCCAGGAGAGCACGCACGCACGCACACAAACACACACATGCGTACACACACACACATGCTCCTGCCAAAAGACAACACCCCAGCACTCCCCTTCTAGTTGCACCTGAGGAAAGAATAACTGTCACCACACACACACACACACATCCTTGCACCTGAATACACTCACGTGCCAGCAAAAGGCCAGTACCGTCTGTTCCTGCCATACACACACACACACACACACACACATACACACACACACACACACACACACACACACACACACACACACACACACACACACACACACACACCCTGTACACACTCTGTTCTTATTCTATTTTTTAATTTTCTGTCTGATTTTGTACCATTTATGAGTTTATTTGCAACAAACAAATATTTTATTAGTGACTCTCACAGCAGCATGTTTAGTGTGATTTAAGATGTTGCTGTTGGTGCTGTTGGCTACGAGCCTCTCACAGATCTGTATAATCAAACTATTTAGCCTCTTGTGTGACGCAGCCTCTCATTTGGTCTTTTGCATATTGTTAAGGTTATTCATAATTAGAGCCCGACTGATTTATCGGCCGATATTGTCCTATCACAGATATATTGGTATCGGCGCATATATTCTCTGATATGCGCCGATATGATTACTTTTATGAAGAAGCAATAATGTAGTGGAAATGCTCAGTTCAAGTCAACTTATATAGGCAGCATTTTATCTATATTTGATCCTTTGTTTTCATTCAAGTTAAAAAAAAATACATATATTATATTATCTTATATATATATATATAAAATATATAATACACACACATTTATATTATAATATATATGCATATTTGTTCTTATGTTTTTTATTTATAGTTATTTATTTTTATAGTTATTTTATTTAATTTCCAGTGAAGTTCACCATTTCAGTGCACTGATGTCATTTTGGACAATAAAGTTTATTGTTCAACTGTAAAATATCCTGATTTCATTACATAACTTTTTCACAAGTGTTATTTTTTGTTTTGTTATATACATATATATATCGGCCAATCTGCAAAAATCCAATATCGTTCGGGCTCTATTATTATAATGCCTATTCATGCTGAAAATATAAAAAAGCTTTTGTGTTAAATATAGAGGCCTATACAAGCAAGAACCTTCTGTGAGTCTGATCTGCATCACAGTTTTAAATAGACATTCAGACTCCACTGTTAGATTCACAGCTGTGGCAAGTTTGACATAAAGGTGAATTTTACATTTATTTACTCATTTGTCAGATGCTTTTCTTCAAAGCGACTGACAAGTGAGGGACAACACTAAAGCTTCAGTGAAGTAGGAGACCTTGGCGTAAGTACTTAGTACTAAATCTATTAATAAGTGCAAGGAGATAAAGTAAAGAAATGACTTGAAAGTGCTTTGTGCGTGCTAGTTAGGCATGTTCGGATGTTACATTGAAGGTGTTAGGAGAGCAGGTGCTCTCAGAAGAGACGTCTCTTCAAGAGATTCTTGAAGATAGAGAAGGACAAATTTTCTCATGTTAAATGTCATATGATGATGCAACAGCCCTTGGTAGAAATGGCTTGGTCTTAAACTGCAGCTAATAATTAGAATCATTTTTGTCACAACCCTTGCAGATTCTTGTCACTCGATTTTTGCTTTGTCTTTCTTCACTGAAGAGGATAAACACATTGTAATGTCATCTTCTCTTATATAATCCGCCACATTAAGACACTCTATGCTTTATAAAAAACACTTGTACGGAAACCCTTTTGGATATCCAACAACACATTGTACAAACTGTTTTTTCCTGCAACAGCCGGGCCTTACAGTCGTACTTATTTTACTGTATTTACTTTATTTTACTAGATAATTAAATCAATTATAGTCATGTCTTAAACGAAGGTAAACATATATTGATGTTAAAACGATACCTGCAGCATTGAAAAATGTGTCTAATCCAATGCAGTGATTGATGTTTTAAGTGAGACTGTTCATGTGTGTTAGACTAAAAACAGTGGGCAGGTGTGAGTAAACACACAAGACAGATGATATGTGAGTTGGTGGAGTGTGTATGTGCACATGCAAGTTAATTGTCTCAAGGAGTTACACAAGCCTTCATACATCATTAATGCAAACATACACACGTTTAGCAGGTTGCCAAAGTGGCGCCTTACCCAGGGGGTGCACGCACACGCGCACACACACACACGCACACGCACACACACACACACACACACACACACACACACACACACACACACACACACACACACACACACACATTTAGCACGTTTCACACCTTGTTTAAAAAAAAAAAAAAAAAAAAAAACAATGACTGAAGAATCACAGACAGATTGAAGATGGGAGGACAGGAGGAGGAGGAGATATCAGGATGAGGGAGGAAGACACACCTGTTATTAGCTTTTCTCCAGACGGTCGATCAGATGGAAGTGGGGACAGACGGATCAAAGGAGGGACATCGACAAGGATGAGGTGGAGACAGAAGGAGAGAAATCGTACGACATTAATAATGGATGGCAGATCCTTAGAGACCATGTTCAGACATTAATAATGGATAAGTCTCAGCTGGAGGGGGCAAGGGAACACCTCAGCAGAATTTACCTGAGGAAAGAAGAACGGCAAGAAAGTATTCGAATGATGTTCCTTTAAACCCCTTCGCTGCGTGAACTTAAATCTAAAATTAAGCTCCGGTCACAAGATTTTAGTTGTTACATCATGTCATGAGTGTTTTCATATCACTGCCCTATTATGCTACCCCTTATTCCCTGTCAACCACCTGAACCCTACATGAAGAAATGGGAGTCCCTGAAAGGAAATAACATATTGCATTACATTTAGGAAAACTTTCATAGCCATGACAGCAGTTAGTTTCATCATCTGGCATGGTTTCAAACTATGTCTGTTTTGGAAACAACAAAAAACAAAACATCAGTTTAAATATAGTTGTAGCATTTACTGCAAAATGGGAAAAACGGAAACCAAAACCTGCAAATCTGTAATTAAGATCAGTGGTCATTTCAATCAGAGGCTTGAAATGATCATGATTCTGAATTCCCTACCGAGTCTGATTTTAAATGAGCTGTGAGAAAAGCTGTTTTCAGACACGTGGTTACACTGCAACCCTTAAAAGGACAAAGTAAACCTTCAATTGAAATAAAATGATTAAAAAACACCAGAACATTTCCTGAAAGACCCCAGAGCTGCAGTTTAAACTTTCCCAACGAGGGTGGTTATATGCCAGATTGAAAATCAGACGAACCAAAAACTCAAAAATTTCTGCATGACAGGAGCAACAAGGAGAGGGCGCAAGCTAACTATCACTTACCTTTTGCACATACACACACACACACACATACACACACACACACACACACACACACACACACACACAGACAGATGCTTAAACAAATGTGAGACAAAAATTGCAGATGCTCCTGCACACACATATTTTGCACACTTACAGAGATACAGACTAAAACGCACAAATTAACACACACAGTTTGGTTTACTGCCAGTTCTTCATGACACTGAGAGGGGAGAAAGAGTGCTCACACACACACACACACACACTTTCCACAACATTGTCCTGCTGCCTCTCTCTCCCTCTATGTCTGTTACATCCTCTCATCTTTATTTTACACACTCCCTTCGTATCTGCACACACACACACACGCACGCACGCACGCACGCACGCACGCACGCACGCACGCACGCACACACACACACGCACAGGCAAATGAGCAGCACACTTAAACTAAATGGGTGGCCTGATGGTGAATCACTGTCATTTAGCAACAAAGACCTCAGCTTGTTGTCCCCTCATCCCCCTCTCTCTCTCTTCATCTGTCTCTTTCACTTTCGCTCTCTCTTCCTCTCTTTTTGGCCAATATGGGTGCGTAATTGTTGTTGACACACACGCACGTCCCACCACACAAACACAAGTATCTCCACATTCACATCTACTATCAACGACGTGTACATGTGTGAAACGCACACGCCGTATGGGTGTATAATTACAGTGAGTGAAGCAGCACTAAGGAATAATTACAGAGGCTGGTTGCTGTTGTTGTTGTTTCCAACAAATAAACCAGAACACAAACAAGATGGAGGGGTGAGCGGTAGGTCAAGCCATCTCTGTGATGACGCTGTAATACGGCGCCATCTCCCATATCTGGATGTGTTCTCTTTCACTCTCTCTTTCTACGCTGTATGGACAAAAGTATGTGGACACTAAACATTACACCTATATGTGTAAGTATCTCATTCCAAAACTACTTTTATTAATGATTTAACCTATTGCTATGACAGCCTCCACTCTTCAGAGAAGGACTTCCACAAGACTTTTAGAACCTGGCTGCGGGGATTTGCTCCCCATCAGCGAAGCTGAGCAGTGACGTTGGGTGATGAGGGCTCGCTCACAGTCTGCTATCCAGTTGATCCCAAAGGTGTTGGGTGAGTTTGAGGTCAGGGGGCCTTCCCCAAACTGTTGTACACTGTCAGATTAACATTCCACTTAACTGGAACTAGGTGCCGAAATCACATAGATCCCAGATCAGAGTTGTCTACATACTTTTGGCCATATGCTGTCACTCTACTACTTTCCTTTTCTCTTTTTCTCTTTTGATATCTTTTTTTCCACTTCCTTCAAAGTCTAAAAGTCCACACTAACTCTTTTTCCCTCTCCCACACACATACATACATACACACACACACACACTCACTCACACACACACACACAAAAGACACAGTGCCCAGGCAGTCACCTGCACTGAAGGTAAATGGAGTGTGAGGTTTTACTGGTGCTGTGATTGCGGGGTACGGATCAGGAGGAAATAAGTGTTTGGTTTGTTTATGTTTATGCTATCAGACAGCAGGTGGCGGAGTCAGCACACCGCCTCTTGACCTGCACTGGGGAGAGGCGTGGACTGAGGAGTGCAAAGCAGGAGGGTGGGAGTCGAGGGTGATAGTCGCAAAAACCTACGTCTAAACATTTCTCCAAATAATTCAGACAGGAGGGAAAATGTTGACAAGTGAGATGATGACTGACAGGAAAGACTGTAAATGTACATGAATCAACAACAAACTGTCACAGGCTCAGCTAAAAGTGAATGCTATAGGAACATCAGTGCTGATATGCACAGATAATTATGTGTTTCTGTGTCAGTGCGGCACTCTTGCATGTCCATCAGAATCTGGCAAAGAATGTGTGTGTGTGTGTGTGTGTGTGTGTGTGTGTGTGTGTGTGTGTGTGTGTGTGTGTGTGTGTGTGTGTGTGTGTGTGTGTATGAGTGTGTGTGTGTGTGTGTGTGTGTGTGTGTGAAGCGGTAGGGGAGGTGCGAGGTTGTGGGTTATCCCACTGTGTCAGAGAGAAAGAGAAAAAGAGAGACGGAGGGAGCTCTTGCATGTAGAAAAAAAAGAGAGATGAAAAATGGACGATAAACGAGTGCAGTATGTGGTGGCTTTGTTCTCCTGAAGGGCTGGGTTCACCAGCAGATGAAGAGCTAACTCTTACTGGGAAATCACAGCTTGGCACAGGTCTCTGTGTTTCATTTGTTTGCTTTCTATCCCTTTATTCCGTCTCCTAACCCTTACTTTATCAGTTTTTAGTCTCTTTATCAACCTCTTTGCCCCTTCTCTTGCTCTTTCTCTGCCTCTTTTCCTATTGTTACTTAGTCGCGCTTTTATCTCTAAACCATTTCCCTCTTTGCCGACCTACCTGTTTAAACTTCTACTTTACATTTCCATCTAAGTGCATCTAGTATATCCCTACACCCTAAACGCCAAATTTTCACCTCCCTCTATCTATCCATCCATCGCCTCCTCCTTCTCTCCTACTTGTTCATCATTAATATATAAAGCCTTGTCCTGTTGGAACTAACAGGGTGTTCAAATCCAATGACAAGCGTATCGCCCCACAAACACATATGGCCAGAGTGTGACACTGTGGACAGTGACTGTAAATATGGCTGTAGAAACAGACTGTGAGAAAATAAGGAAAAAGACAAGAGAGGGAATTTGTATGAAAAAAAAATACTGAGAACAAACCGACTCCAAAGTTACTGCGTGGCTTTTCATTAAGACAAAGAAAAAAGATTCCAAAAATCAAGTTGCATGTCGAAATACATTGTCAATAATGATCAAAAATGCCTTGGAGCCTTAATATGACACAAACAGTGAGGAGACATTTGCTGCAAGGATCAGACACATTGTTCTTTGTGTGGCAACAGGTAGAACGTCATAAGAAATCAAGAAATAACTGAGTTTTTCAAATGCAGCAGGACAAGATCAGTGCAATGCCAGACCACAACTTGTGTGCTTACTTTTTGCAACAAGATGATCCTCTTAGAAACGCATTGGCACCGATATGTGCAATTTCAGCCTTATTCTCAAAAACACCCAGAGCACGCAGACATCATTCAGCCCAGTTACATACACTGCATGAACCTGAGCAATCGGCCAACTATAGAGAGTCAACCCTTTTGAAGCACTCATAACCTTATTAATGATAAAAACTAGTTACTATAGATACAAGGAGAAAGAGAAGGAGATGCTTGACAATACTTTCAGAATAGATATTTTGTTTTTGTACTTTGATAATCAAATGTTAAAACCAAAGACAGCTCAGTAAGGCATGCTCACTTTTCCAATCGGGTGTATGGAGGGCTCATACTGATGTTGGAGTGAAGGACAGAAAATTAATCTGTTATACAGCCCTCTTGAAAAAACATTTATCTTCTGAGAGTTTCAAATTAAATGGTATAATTTTACCTACAAGCAGGCAGAAGTAGAGGGGGGAGATGGTCGGAATGACGGGTACAGAGAAGAGCTTTATGCTTTGCCTTTTAAAAGTATACGGCTATCAATGATGTTATTAATAATGAGCAATGCAATGTTACAATATTAGTACAGATATTATATCACAGCATTTGAAATGTAAGAACGTAAAATAAAGAAAGGAAATTCACTATTAAATATAGAAATAAAATAAAATGTGATGTGATGTGATCGTTCGAGTCACATCTTAAATACATTCCTTCTAGACATGTTTACTTCAGCTAGACTGAGCTTTACCATATAATTACCTTGTTACATTAGCTCATATATGTGTATGCACATGTGCACGCATGCCTGAGTGTGTGTGTTATTGTATTTAATACCCTAACAACCTTATTACTTGCCATGTTTTTACCTTAAACTTCTTCCTTGGTTAAACGGGAGCACAGATCAGCTTTAGATCAGCCCCAGGCGTTTCCTTACGTGCTGAGTTAAAGGGGCGGGAGGTAAAACTCTGTAATTCAATTTCAATTAACGGAGAGGAGGAGAAGAGGAAGCTTTAATTGACTGTCGTTATGGCAGAGCTGTGTGTGTGAGAGTCAGGCTGACCGTGCGCACACACACACACACAGACACACACACACACGCACGCACGCACACACACACACAGATGTCCTACTTTCTCTTTGCTTGATTATACAGTTACGTTATCCAGTCTACATTGGGGCAATATGGGTATGGAGTCAATATTTATAAAGGCTTTTTGCATATTTGAGATTACCACTGTATTGTATATACTAAATTATTACATGAAATCAAATGTAAATTAAATCATTTTTGTTTGTATCTGTATATTTAAACATTTAGCTTTCGACTGAGTTTTATTTACTATATTTCTAAAAACTGGTTATGAACAAGGTACATCTGATAATAAAATGCTTGAGGGTTAATTCGTTTTTATCTTTTGTGATTTTTATTAAATAAAAAAAGTCAGTAAACTCAAACTGTTTGCTTAAGCTACATTCCCTGTCTAAAGCTTATTCTAATGTGCCAAAGGCTATCATTATAATACCCCACGCAAATATGGCAACATTATTACACTGAGGACAGTTTCATCCCCAAAGTGATGGCTACTCAAAAACGTCCTGAAAGTCCGCCCCGTGTTGCCTGCCTGTCACATTGTGTACAAAATGACACGGGTCAATGAGTAGATTGAAAAAAAAAAGAGATAGAAAAAGCCCCACAGAACTGCTTTTACCAAGTTTGTTTTTGCTCTTTTTATCCTTTGTTTGTTTGCATTATTTGTGTGGGGATTTTTTATTCGGCATCTCCTCGTCCCTCGTCATGCTTTTTTGGCTCAGCTACAAGGCTTTAATGAAAGCATTTCAAGCAAACATGTTGATTTTTGTTTCCATGGGGATCCAGAAGGCCTGACAATGTCACTGAGGCTTCGGCCAACAGACTGATGGAAAACACTGCCGCTTTTTTCCATCTTTTATTCACATTGTGTCCCTCTATTTCTCCTCAACTCTCGACGCCTGACGCATCTTCTTTTCCACTCTACTACTTGTCTCTCTTTCTTAGTTTATCACTCTTTAACAATTCCTGTAACTCTGCCTCCTCCCTTCCATCTTTCCCTTTACTATTTGGTTTTCCGTATCCATGTTTTATGCAGACCCTCAACTCAGTTTCTCTCTTTTTCTCTGCCTTTTCTCTCTTTTCTCCTCTTTCCTTTTCTGTTTCAGACCCTCTCTGTTCTGCTCACTCTGTCTTCCTTTGTTGTCGTCTATGTGTGAAGAGCTGTGATAAATAAAGACAAACACAGCAGTATACATGTGTGTGCATGCGCTTGAGAGACGGACGCCAGCTCTCTGATAGCATTGTTAGCCTCTCCACCTCTCCTCACTCCGCTGCACATCCAGCTACAGGCTTTCTTCCCCCTCTCCATCCCTCCATCCACCCAGGCCCTGAGCCAGGAAGGCTGCTTCAGGGCCAAGTCAGGCCAGGTCGGAGGCTTCATTGTGGGGCTGCAGGGGGCGTTGGTGCTGGGGGATGAGGATCGAGGATCCAGGCCAAGCCCCGGACCCAAGACCCTGATCTGGCTTGCCAGCCGGCCCACTGAAGGGCCTTCGTGGCTCGGCACAACATCAGGGCAAGAGGGGAGGTGGAGGCTGGAGGTCTCAGCAGCAGTAATGGCAGTGGCTAGATTAAGACCTTCCCCTAGAATCAGCACAATGGAAGAGGGATACAGCGAAGCTACAGACACACACACACACAAGCAAACACACATACACACTGCCTCTATTCAGCCTTGTCCATGTCGTCCATCAGGCAGAAAAACATGAATAAATACATGAGCAGTGTAGAGCTCCACAGGACTGATAAAAAGAAAAGAAAAACACACATGAATTACAGGAACTGAAAGAAAGAATAGTAAATTGAAAAAAGGGGAACAGATGAATAATTTTGATGGTTTTGTACTGCAGTAATTGTGCTGGGAGAAAAAAAAAAACGGGGGAAAGGAGGATGATGAATGACGAAAATCCTCCAAGTCCCTGAGCTCAGGAAATGGAATAATTATGAAAAGTTCAAGTTAATGGCAGAAATTAACTTTCAGATGCCTAAGAGTTGTTGTAAAAATAATATCAGGTTTACTCTATTACAGTGATGACAACAGTGGCCTGGTTGTTCTATTCTATACACAGGCAGAGAAGTGTTTTGGTGATTAAAGATAAGAGAGAGAAACATTATGCAATAATAAAAGACAATTAAATCAGCGTTTTGACGATGAGCCAAAAAGTACACTGCTACTTTTACTTTCACTACAACTGATTGACCACTACAAATCCCTTCTTTCACCATTACCGCTGCTACAGCTCCACCGAATTCCACAATTAGAGTTTCAGTCCGCGGCTGCTGCTACTGCTACTACAGCGCAAGTATGACTGCTATTACATTTACTGTTGCTGGCACTAGTGTTACCCCACTTCTGCAACTCGCAGTTTGTCACTTGATCGAACACCTGACTGGACTAAAGTACCAGCTTCTTATTAGGACTTTCAGTGACTTTTGTTTTTGAAAAAATCATCATCTGCTCTAAAAAATACATTTGTAGGCTTAATGTTGGAGCACCAGATCAGCTTGTACTAAGACAACTCATTCACACATTAGAGTTTTTCTCCAGCACGAAGCGATGAAGACACCATTCTGGATATTCAGGGGAGGCACAACACAATGTCTGATTCTTAAAAACGTAAAATAATAAACTAAGACAACATTAAGAGTTGACTAGAATAACAGCTTAATACAGTAGATCATTTCCTAGGAGATGAAGGGTGCATCAAGTAGAATTTTTCAGAGCACTGCAAACACCAATACCCTTATCTAATTTGTTCACATAATATGCAGACATTTTGAATTTCTTTTCACACATTATTCAAGGCATTAAGAGAGTGGCAGGAGAAAGGAAAGCTGAGGAAAAACAGGCAAAGAGAGAAGATGATGTGCATTAAAGTTCACAAAGTATAAATAAACCTAACCATTGTGCCTACTCAGTGTAACACACTCTGTGTTGCTTTATTGAGCGCTACTCATTCTTTGTGTCATCTAATGTTCATGTTTTTGGGCACAGAGGAGAGGAGAGGAGCCTAGATACCTGGTAATTTCTGCAATAAGACCTTTTTACCACCTCTTACCTCTTCACCTATACTATATGTTACTTCTGTGGTCAAAGTGCGTGTGCATGCACGTGCGTGTATGTTTGCGTCACTCCTCTCAGAAAAGACCCTGGGACCCTCCTCGACAGTGAGAGCTTTTAGCTCTTCTTCGCTAATGTCCTGAATAATGGCATCTTGATGGAGAGAGAGCAGATGAAAAAGAGAGGAGAAAGAGAGAAAGGGGAGAAAGAGAGAGAGAGGAAGAGGGGACGGGGAGGGGGAAGAGATGGAGTAAAAGACAGAAAGAGAAACCACTGCATCCATCTGTCTTTACCTCCAGACCTCCATCAGTAGCAGGCCTATCATTATTCCCTCTCTCTGCCTTTCTCTGCCTTTTTATTTTCATTATTCCCTTTTTGTCTCTTTTTTCAGCATGATGATGATCCACAGAGATTTTATTTGCTCTTGCAAAAAGACACATCTTAACTTGTGTGTATGTATGTGTATGTATGTGTGTGTACGTGTGTGCGTGTGTGCGCGTGTGTGTTTGTGCGTGGGTGTGTGCACGCGCATGCCTGTCCACATGCAAGATGTAATTTTGTGACATGCCAACCTTTTAGCAAAGGGAACCTCTGATGGTTTTTAGGAAGAAAAGGGAATATGCTGTTTTTCACTGAAGCCACTACAGTAGTCCCTAAAGATGCAGAATCACTAATGGCTGCTACGTCTTGGCTCCTACAAAAACACCGACTCTACTGAAGTCTAGACAAAAAGTTTGAGGTATTCAGTTGATATGCAAAGCCCCACACATTAGATCAATATTTTTTTTGTTATGTGAATTGTTTTAAATGTTATATTACATATAAGAGAAGTACAGTTTGGTGTCACATGGTTGCCAACTTGCTCTTTCCACCTCAGCTTCACCCAGACTTCCTCCACCTTTGTAAAAAATGAGATTTTCTGACATCAGTGAGACAAAGAGTCAAACTAACCCCAAAACCTCTGCACCAAAAACAGCCCTTAAGACATGTAGAGCTGGCGTCACTGATGCAGTGTGCGTGTCTTCTTCAGTCAATGGTTGAAACAGAAAAGTGGAACTGGAATAAAACTGTTTAAGACTTGCAAGATAAAACTGGTTCCTGTTTTGTGCCACAAAGAAATGTAGCAAATTTTCCACCATATCTGAACCTGTGTTAAATGACCGATCATCCAGGCGTCTCTACAATATACTTGCTTCAAATGTTTGATTTAGTCACTTGTCATGTTAAAGCGTTATATGGAGCACCTTTAAACCTCACTCTGTTGTTTCAAGTCTGCTCATTAAAATGTGGTTTGGGGTGAGATTCCCTCCGAGGCAAATATACAGTATGTGACTACAGTAATGTAAAAGTGTCAAAACGATGCTGTGTACGCTCAGTATTCAAAGACACTGCTGAATAAACCACACACACAGTGATTAAATATTGACACTGATTACTTAAAAATGTTACATTCAAAAGGAAAAAGAATGAGAATAGAGTGCTCAATTGCAAAGCTACCTCAGCTGTTTTTTTTTCATCCTTTTGCTGTCAGCTGAACATGAAGTGTGTTGTGCAGTCTGACCATGACTTACATTTGTTTGGATTGTCAGTTTGGCTCTTTGGTTAAATCCTGTAATGTTAGCAGCGGCCGGTTGATTAAAAACCTCACTGTTGGTACTCGGGTTGTCGGGTCACTCAAGGATGTCTGCGTTCAACTGCAGCGGATAAACTGCAGGGACAGTTCAGGGGTGACTGACCGTGACCGAAACACACACACAGAAACACACTCGCAATCCCACACACACTCTCTCTCTCTCACTGCTCACACAGTTTCCACCTTCTTTTCTCTCTCACAAATGCAAGCACACTTGCTCCATGTATGTGTATGTGTGTCATCCATTGAACAACACACTCTCTCTCTCTGTCTCACAGAAACACTGATGGGGGTCAATGCCACATCAGGCAAGTAAACATAGGGAGTTCAACTAGTTAAACATTAATACATTTTTTCTACTGTACAACTGCTGCAAATATTTTCAATACTCGCCCATTTGTTTAAAATAAGTGAAAGCACATACTTGTGAATATTACCTACATTTCTTTTTCTTTTTTTTTTAGATTCTTTAAAAATGTGGCTGTTATGTAGCAACACCTCTCTTGAGAAAAAAGACCAGTGTTAGTGTTATAAATTTACCAACTGCTCTCCTGCTCTTTTTTTCTGTAAATTGCCATTATTTCCTTTTTTCCACATTGTCTCATTCCTCCCGTTTTCAGCAACAAAACTGTCCCATAAGCAAAATTAAAAGCTGCCCCCTCCTCTTTAATGAGATAAAAGGATTCTTCAAGGACATCCACACACATACACACACACCGCCCCGTCTTATTTTGGCCTCACTCTCAGAAAATCGGGGTTTTCCCCCAAATATATATTTCTACATAATCCCAGTAGCCATACTCATGTCATAGAAACTGGACTTTTGTTGTCTTCTCTAAACATGCGCATTTTCTCCTTCTCCAGCTGTGGCTCCGCTGCAGATGCGCGGCTGCACGCAAACACTCAAGTTCATATGAAAGTTACCAAACTGCAAAATGGCATCACCCAGGGCTCCGTGGCTCAAATAGGTCACAGCTTTAACAGCACATTGTTAATTGGAAAAAAAGAAAGAAAAAAAGCGAGCTTTGTGTGTTACACGATGGTGAAGTTCAGTTGCCGTCTCTGTGCTAAATAATTGGCAAGAGATCATTAGACAAACAGGGCCCGTTTGCCTCTTCATGCAAGGACAACCTGCGTAGCACGAAACACACCTCTGTCTCCTCGGGGGAAAATACTTACCGGACATTTCTGGAGTTTAATATTTGTCTTTTTCCACAAATTAAACCACACGACACTGCCGCAGAGTACTTTCAATAATTGCACAACTTTGTGTAAATGCCGATTATTCCCGTGCGTAATTAGGTTAAGAGGAGAGATGCTGGATAAGTGGCACTGCCATGCACAGCCCTGATACTGCTCGTTTGTTAGACACAGAGTCCGCTGATGGGATTTAACACTGGATAATAGTGGAGGAATTCTGTATTACTTTTAAGTGGCCTCGTCTGAAACAAGATGAACACAATACTCATAATTGTTTCATCTCAACAATAGATGCGCTTTATTAATAGTAGAAAAATCCAAGTGTTTTTCATAAGGTGGTCCCCACACACACACACACACACACACACACACACACACGAAACGCACTGCACTGGCATACCTTTACATGAATAAAACACAGTAAATATCTCCATATTTACTCGAATCTGGCAAATCTCCAATCCATTCCCGCTTCAAATTGTTTTGAAAAATCGTACAAAAATGTTGATATTATATGGTTCAACTTTTCTGCGATTTGCCTTGCTTTGTCCGTAGCTTCTCCTGAGCAGCCATCTGTCTCACACCTTCCTCTCAAACAGCTTAATGTTCACTCCACCGTTTAGACAAAGAGACAGAATTTGACACTCGGCTGCTTGTTTAACAGAAATCTTCCTCTGTGAATGGATTCTTCTTATTAGCTTCCCTGAAAATTTCCTTTCCCTTCATAGATTTCGTGTGTGTGAATTTGGTTTTATTCATCTGTTGAGCGCCTGTGGATTTACAAATGATGCGTCCTACAAAAAAATGTCTGTGAAATAATTCCGGCTTTCTTCTTTTTTTTTTTTTTCTCGACCTGCGCACTCAGAACAGAAAACGTGAATCAGAGTCAATCAATGAGCCTCGACACTGTAGAAACCTGATGTTAACTCCGCAGAGCAATGACTCCAAACTCTTAACAATTTTATTTCATGAGGCCAAACTGACAAAAAGCTGCGAGTCTTTCAGCGAAATTGTAACAAGTGAAGCTGACATTTTTATGCAGTAAATGATATTTGGTGCGGGATTCAGTGGTGTGTCTTTACGCAGCCTGTTTCCTAAAAGGCCTCACAGTGTTGGCGTTTAAAATTCACTTTAATACAGTGTTTGCACATTCCTGTGGTGATATTTAATTTTAGAGCTCTCAGTGCCTTTAGAAGGACACACAGCGGGGCTGGATTTGTGGAGACGGCTCGAAGCAAGCCTCCGCTCTGCCGAAGTGTCCTTGAGCAAAACACCGACTCCCTCTCAGCTCCGGAGGTGACCTGACTTCTGATCTCTGGAGAAGAGGGGAGTTTCCCCACCAGGAGTAGCCTATCGGCCTAATGTTTTTTTTCTCGGTTTGGGGAAACTTTCTGTGATTGACAAGGAGCTGAGCAAAGAGGAACCCGCTTGTTTCCAATTACGCACACGCAATCACAGCTGCGTAAAGCCACGAAGGGAATGAAAAGAAACATAAACTTCATTAAAGCCTGTGTTTATTGGATTCTTAGCAATCAGAGCTGAGCTCATGCAGTGCACCTGTACATATACATACTGTTGTACCCGTTGGTAAAGCGTGAAAACAGTGAAATCAATGATCGTTGAACGAGGCTCTAAAATCATAGCTGTCGTTTTAAAGTTATTTTTTATTGAACGACACAAGTACACATGTTAAATTTACTGCTTTGATCTGTTCAATTGATGTATTTGTATCACAAACTGGGCTCTGATCTCCCTTCAGTCCTTAATTAAAAAGAAAAAAATTGAATAGAAAAAAACAAATCATGCTTACACACGGAAAAGGAACTTATGTCCTTAAAGTGTGGTTTAAGTTAAACGGGAAATTAATTGTACAATGATTTTCTGCAGCGTCTCCACTAATGAGAAAAGTTGGTGAACCTGACTTTCAGTTTACCCTCCGCATCCTCCTCTGCTCCTCTCTCCTCCCTCTCCCTCTCCGCTCTGGCTGCTCGCTGTTTTCGGGGGGCTCCTTATAAATAAAATCCACCGTCTCCGGCTCCTCTTCCTTATTGGTCAGGTGGAGCCGTTACCTCACTCAGGGGCCGGTGACGCAGCGTCTTCACGTATCCTTCATGTGCGTCTCTTCTTGTTTCTTACTGAGAGTCTTGCCGTCGGTCAGAGGGAGAAAGCGGGATTCGCGACGAGCCGAGAGTGGCGGACGGACCGGGTGCGCTCAACACTACACACTTCCCATCCCGGGAGGAGAGCGGCGCACAAGAGCAACCTCTCTCTCTCTCTCTTTATCTCTCACACTCTCTCTCTCTCACACACGCACACACAATCTCTCTCCGAGTCTCTCCGTCTCTTTTGCTCCCTCCCGTACACACATTCACGCCCGCGCGCACGCACGCTCTGCATACGTCTCCACTTTGCCGTGGTAAATTACGGCATTGATCTCAACGGCGAGTGCGGATCTGTCTCTTGTGTTCGCCCTTTCTTCGACGGACCGACTTGGAGGAACGCTCGAGAGAGAAGTAAGAACAAACTTATTACACTTCTTATTTATCACGGTTATTGTTGTCACCAGTGGGCTAACAAAGGCTATTGTAGGCTGTGTGTGTGTGCATACGTGTGTGATTTGTCCGATCGCATCGTGTGTGTTCGGTGTAACTTAACTTCCACTGATGGTTCATGGAGACGCTCCATTCCCGTCACACATCACGGATCCAGAGGGTTTAAATGAATTTTTCTGAAACTGTTTCTGCTCATATTGACTTAATGCGCGTCAGTCTCACACTGCTTGTGACTTTTTCCGGCTCTGTGAATGTTGCTCCGTGGACTAAAATCACTGATAGAAGTTTTTTTTGTCTTTTTTTTTTTATTATTCTAATGGGGTTTTGTTCACTGTTTGCTGCTGTGATTTTACTTCGGTTGTGGACACTGCCGAGGTGAACTCCGTGGATTCACGCTCCTGTCGCTGCTTTTGGACTTCGTGACAGTTGTTATAGGATGATTAACAAGTCGTTCACAGAGATGCGTTTTAAAATCCTCCAGCTCATATTCTGTTTGTCAAATTAAAACAAAGGGAGAACTTTGACTATGGATGAGAGAGAAAATCTCCCTGCTTCCAAATCAAATAAATGTCTTTCAAGAATTTAAGTCAAGTTCCATTTAATTAATCTGCAGTCAATTAATTCAGTATGATTGTCACTAAAACAAGAGCCAACAGCTTTGAATTCTTCCTCTTTACTCATGGAATTAAACTTTATACGCTTTAATTAAAAAAAAAAAAAAATTAAAAAACGACATATTAAGGTGGAACTACTTCATGTTTGCAGCGTGCGCCAGTCTACCTCTCCTGTTGCAGCAGGACTGCTGCTGTCTGTCATTACCGGGGACTAATGATTGTTTAGAGAGTGACAGTCATCTCTCTTCATTTGCCGTCAATAGCGCCGTGCGTAAAAGTAGCAGCTTGTGTTTTGTGTCGGTCTCTGGACAGCGGTGCTCTCTGCTCAGAGCGCACACAGGCAGCTACAGTGAGAAGGAATGACGGGGATCCCCTCAACACTGAGGCGTCACATATTTTTTCGTAACTCTTTTTAACTAGAATAACTCCGTTATTTTGTTCCTCTCAGATGCACAGAAGGAGATAACAGATGTGCAAATTATGACCTCCGACTAGGACAAAAAGTTTGATTTCCTAAAATCATTTTGACCCCGTTTTCCATTTTTCTAATTTTAGCCAGAAGTATTTATATGAAGCTTAAATAATTCTAGATAGACTCCCCTGAGAGAAATTAATTTATCCATAAACCACAAAAGGGTTGCATTCATTTTAAATGAAAATTAGACTTGTGCAGTTACTCATCAGTCACTTCTCATTTCAGTTCTCAATTGCAGAGCGAGTTATTCCTGCTCTTCAAACTCAGTGAGAAAAAAAGTTTCTGTTTTGTTACAGAAACCACACACACACACACACACACACACACACACACACACACACACACACACACACACACACACACACACACACACACACTCTCACACTCTCACACTCTCACATCTCCTTTCAATGGACCTTTCAGTGAAGCTCTTCTGAGCATGAACGCAAAAGCTACAACTATGCAAAGGTTTTACACGTGTTGTGTGTTGCTGCTGGTGTAGAACAGAACAATGTCTGACTTTGTCTAAAATGATTTTGTCAGTAATCACAGAAAAAGTGATAAAGACATTTTCATCCTCTATTGCTTTGTGTTTTATTCATTCAGACAGGAAACACTGGCTGTTTTTACACTGATACACCCTCAGTTTGACCTCAGAGACATATTTCCAAATAACCAAGTAAGTAAATAATCAATAACCAAGTTTTCAAGCTCTTTGGACCCCCCTAATCTAAACTGTTTGTCTCTCACTCTCTCTACCACCCCTCTGTGTGTGTGTGTGTGTGTGTGTGTGTGCCAGTGCCAGACCCCTGTACAGAGTAATGCCAAGAAACCAATAATGCAAACAGTGAGCAATGTTTGTATGCATGCGTGGACTGTATGCGAGTGTGTGTCTGGTGTATCTGGGTCACTGCTGGGCACTGTGCTGAGGGGCTGAGTGTTTTTCTGAGCACCTCTCGTCTACATCACTGAAACTCAGAGTCACATTCAAACTAACCCTTCTCCCCTGCTTGGACAGTATTTCATTTGGTAATGGCCCTGCAGAAACACAACAGTGTCTGCTTTATCGGCTGTTGTTGGCTAATGCAAAAGCATTTCATTTTTATACTTGATTCAGTCTGAACGTGTATTTGAGCACGTTCACATTTTTGTCTTTCTTTAAAATCTGTCACAAATTTGTTCTTATGAAAACTGCTCAGCTCCCGTGGACGCAGCTCTACCAAACTGTTGTAGGAAGCAGCTTTAATCTGTGAAATATTTCCCTAGACCTGACCGTGAAATCATTTGCAAAACAGATGCAAACAGGTAATATGGAAAACACTGCCTATATGTGCATGTGTGTGAAGGTACATGCGCAAGCAGATACTAACTTGCACCATCTAAAAATAGCCAAAATTCATTTTTGGTGACGCTTTTTGATGTTTTTTTTCTTTGTCCATTAGATTTGAAAATGAATGAGGAAAGCAATGTTGAAAATCAGCTCGGACTTAAATTCAACTTTAGCCTGAGAATTTTCTTTCTTTGATCTTTCTTTAAAATCCCATTTTGATAGTTCAGGTTTGGATACCCTACACTGCAAGTATCTCAGTCAATGTAAACCAGATATAGGTGATATTTCTGAATAGGGATGAAGCCAGCTCTTCAACTTTCCCCACTCCTACGTTAGTTTTAAGTGTTTCCAGAGCATCAATAGATCACATTTGCAGTGTATTAGACAAGAAATATTCACTCGTCAAAAAAAAAAGAAACCTTTGATATGAAGTGCACAGAGAACTTGTCAAAACCCGGTAGTATTTATACGAATTCAACTTTTCTTGTTAAAATCAACTATTTGAAGTTCAATAACGTCAAAATTCACTGTTTTTAAATATGTAAGATAAGTAGCGACTGCTTTCAAATCATGTGATGAAGTAAAAAAAAAAAAAAAACAACACAAAAGGGAGAAAAAAAATCATTTTTCTCTTCTTGAGAGTGAAGCGAAATCCCTCTGACAATAAGAGAGCCTGTCGATTCTTCACAGCTCCTCACAAGATGCAGAAATCAAGGTTACACCTCAGGGGAGGGGGAAATGGGAAATTATGTTGGTTATTACAGGGAGGTGTTACTCCTCTGTGGGAACATCTCCTTGAACTATTTTAAAAAGTGTGTTTTATTTTCTCATACCTTGGTTTTTGGTCAAGAAATGCACTGAGTGATTTCTTTTGTATAGTGCTCAGAGTGTGATCAATAGAACTGACTGCCCCTTTTGCTTCTGTCAGGTATGTTGGTCTGTGCTGTTTGACAGTTTTGCAATAGTTCCATAAGTGGTGATTTATGTGTCATATTTATTGTCTACTCTGTATGAACAAAATGTAAAACAAGGACTAAAGACAGGTTTTTCTATTTTGGAAAGTCTTCTGACGTTGTTAAAAGCCACAAAGCATTTCCAATTCACCAGACCAATTCACTGCTTTTAATAAAGTCTTTTCTTTTCATGTTGGTGCTAGTACATCCAACAATTCAAAACATTTTTTAACTTTTCCTTCTGTACACACCAGCATTATTTTAAAAATTAAAAGTCATTAAATATAGTTACAAATTTTTATGAATGGGCTTTTCTATGACCAAAGAATGATCACTTCACGCATGATTCTGCTAAATGATAATCTCATTTGTAAATGAAAACTTTAATACTCTCTGTAGAGTTTAGCTAAATGTTTTTTCCTGAGTGATATTGAAAGGCATCATGTTTGTTTTTATTGTTGACCAGGTAACGCCTCTCATCCGTCTCTGTGAGGACCCTTGGTCATGTCCGTTTAGCTGCCCTGCGGGATGCCTGATCATGACAGCACCACCCTCCTAACCAGACAGACAAAGCGCCGACGTGTCGACATCGGGGTGAAAAGGACTGTGGGCAGCGTAATATTCACCCGCGCCAGAGAGACCCTGTTCGACAGCATGAACCAATCGCACGGCCCTGATCAGGACGGAGACTGCTCGTTGGTCGGTCACGGCCACGGGGGAACAACCAGTGATGGAGAGAAGTCAAATGTTTTGAGGAAGTTGCTGAAGAGGGCCAACTCGTATGAAGACACCATAATGCCTTTCCCCGGTGCTACCATCATCTCTCAGCTACTGAAGAATAACATAGGAAAGAATGGAGGCAGTGACTCAGGTTTCCAGGTATATACAAACACACATGATGAAACATTAAGTCAATTAATCAATTAGATGTTTTCGGTTTTGATAATTAACGGTTTTAGTCGCCATTGCATTTCACCCTTCAAATCAACCAAACAAACAAGGCACTTAATAGTCTTCAATCCCCATCCATTAAATCATTTAATTAATCCATTAATTGTTTATTAATTCTGTCCTCCTGTTGTCCATCACAGGGGAGTGGAGCTCTGTCCAGTGGAGGCTCAGAGATCCAGGCCGAGGACGCCTGCAGCAACTCCTCCCGCGACCAGGACAGCCCATCTGACTGCCTCTCTCCTGGGCCTCCGCTTCCCCCTCCATCTTCCTCCTCCTCTTTCGGACGGCCACCGCCTCCTTCAAGCCTCAACTCCCATGCTCCCTCTCAGCCCCTCTGCCTCTCCTCCTTTGACTTGGACAGGCTGTCGGATGAGCACCTTCGTGCCAAACGCGCCCGCGTGGAAAACATCATCCGCGGCATGAGTCACTCGCCGCACGTCCGGCCCAACGGCAGCGACCACAACCAAGAGAGCAACCGTGAGAATGAGAACAGCAGCAACAACAGCAACAGCAGCAACGATCACAGAGGAGACAGCAGCCACAACACCAGCAACCACAACCATATCCGGAGTGACTGTCCCTCCTCCCTCCTGAGCTCTCCAGGGTCGCGGGCCGGTGTCGTCGGCATCGGTGAAGTTTACCGGGAGAATAAGAGAAAGCAGCGTCTGCCACAGCAGCAACACAGCTTCACCCAGCTGGTGTGTTCGAGGCAGGAGCAGAGACAGGAAGAGAGACGGCAGCTCAAACTGCAACTGGAGGACATGCAGGTTGGTAGGGGATGACATTCAGGGCATCTCTGCAGTATATATATATATACATATATATATATATATATATATATATATATATATATACATATATATATACATATATATATACATATACATATATATATACATATATATATATATATATACATACATATATATATATACATATATATATATATATACATACATATATATATATATACATATATATATATATATACATATATATATATATATATATATACATACATATATATATATATACATATATATATATATATATATATATATATGTATATATATGGGAGTAAAAAAATAAAATGGGAGTTGATGACGGTTGATGCTTTTGTCTGTGTTATTGGAGTTTCAAGAATTTACTGAGAAACATGGCACTAGACCCTGGATTTCAGGGTCTAAAAGAAGGCCAACTTTTCAACAGTAGGAATAGGACAGTACGTACATATTTCTTGAATTTGTACCTAGAGAGAAGCAAGAACTGATGTAGGAAAATCATTGCCTGGTGTTTTGCACATTCAAAACAGAAGAACACATGACTCTCTTTAAAGTCAAGTGGGTTGCACATAATTAAAGGCATACTATAGTATTTTCATCTCTTCTTTATATTTTCCCATGATATTTAAAAGGAGACATCTCTAACATTTTCTATCCTCTCTTGTTCAGAAACAACTGCGCCAACTCCAGGAGAAGTTCTACCAGATCTACGACTCAGAGACAGAGGAAGAGGAGGAGAATGGCGAGAGTGGAGAGGTCGACCGAGGAGGAGAAAGAGAGGAGGACGGGAACTTGTCAGAGGACAGTATCCGCTCTGACGGCCTGGAGGAGAGGCACAGGGACAGAGGGCGCCATAGCCATGACGAACTGTCTGAGCTGGACCCAGGTCTGTTCCTGGACCGGGCCCGAGCCCTCCTCCGCGAACAGGCCCTGTTAGACGGAGACATCGAGGAAGATGTTGATGGCAGGGATGAAGAGGAGCGGAACGGAGAAAGGGTGATGAAGAGGAGAGGCGGAGCAGCGGGAGGAAGGGGGGGAGGAGGAAGGCAGTTAGCAGAGACGCTGAAGCAGGAGCTGAACTGTGCCGTGTCGCAGGTCGTTGACACCGTCGTCAAGGGCTTCTCTTCACCCAAGCAGGCTGTCAGTCACCATCATGGCTGCCACAGCAACACACCAGCCGCACCCTCCTCTTCCTCTAACTCGTCCTCTTCGTGTCCTCCACCTTTCGGCCCCCTCCCCTCCCTCACCCCGGATTCACGCTTTGGCAGTGGTGCCCTGGCTCTCACTCTGAATGGTGATGGCAGTCCCACCCCTAACTACCACTCCTCAAACCCGAGGCTGCACTGCTTTGGTGATGTAATTGTCCCGAGCCCGCTGGATTCATTTGGTGGTTTGAGCAGCAGACTGAGTGGTGTACCAACGCCAAACGACCAAACAGAGGCACTGCCACTGGTGGTACGCAAAAGTGGCGGTGGAGGTGGAGGAGAGAACATCAACCCCTCTCTTCCTCCTCCTCCTCCTCCTCACCATCCCTCCCTGCACCCCTCTCCCCTCACAGCCTCCCTCGGGTTTAGCCCTCCATCGTTTCGCCACCCATTCCCTCTTCCCCTTATGGGTTACCCCTTTCAGAGCCCCCTGGGGTCGCATGGGGGTGGAGCTGGCTACCCCCCAGGGCCCAAGGACCACCATCGGTCCTCCCCCGATTCCATGGACATGACGCGGGAAACTGTCAGCCTCAGAACCAAAATGGCAGCCCTCGGAGGGGGCCATCTCAGTCACCACCACCACAGGCAGAGCTCACCGAGCCAGCATGGGCCAGAGGGTCTGTCCCTGTCCCTCATCAAGTCTGAGTGCGGGGACCTGCAAGACATTGCCGACATATCGCCCTACTCAGGCAGCACTGTATCCTTGTCACTGTAAGGTTTTGTTGCTGTGTGTGTGTGAATGTTTTACGAGTGCTTTAAACCCTCAGAAGGTTATACTCACCGTATCAAGTTTTCAGTGGTTAATCCTCTGAGTTCAGATTAGAATTCAGATGTGTCCCAACTCCGTACTACATCAGCCCCAGACTGCAGTCCACAAATTTCATTTATTTATTTATTGTTTAATTTACTGTCCAGCTTTGCCATATAGAATAAGCATATAGTATTGAATTGGGACACATTGGTGTTATTACGTATTACGCTGAATATGTTAAATATTAGCAAAATAATACCTTTAAGATTTTGTTTGTGCACTAGGAAAGCAGAGATTTGATTTCTCTGCTCCACAAGAGTCACATTTTTACCACAGTCAAACATACTGAGACGTCTTATAGGCAGCAGCCAGTAGTCACAGAAAGTCTTTAACATCAATTAATCTGCATTAATTGGTTCCTGCTCTAACCCTCTTGTTTCCTCACCGAGTGGGGAAGATGAAAAGGGGCGCGCCGGGTCTTGCAAGAGAGGGAAGATTAAACAGGTCGCACGCTGCTCTCTCAAGCTCTTTTAAGTCTGTGCAGCAGGTTGTGGTGTTTAAAGGTGCTGAGAGAGGCTAGTGAGGTCCCTCTTCAACACACACACACACACACACACACACACACACACACACACACACACACACACACACACACACACACACACACACTCTTTCTCTCTCTGTTCCCACTGTCTGAGACACTTGTGCTGTTAGGTTCTCTTTCATCACAAAGACTTTGTACATAAATGCTCAAAGCAAATCATATTTTACTGTGTCTGTGCATGTGTGTTCATGTGTGTGTGGGTGTGGGTAAGACCTTGTACATAGGAGCTCAAAGCTAATCATATTTCAAAGAGCACAGCAGAGGGACAGGTGAATGATTAGCCTCATTGATGGAAGCTTTCTAAATGTGTGTTTCTGGTTTTGTGTATGTGGGCACACATTAGGAGAAGTGTAATATCTAAAATACACACTGGTTTCCTCTTTACAGTTTTTAGCTAGTTGTCTCCCGCCCTCTCGTTGTCAATCACTCCTACTCGCTTTCATTTGTTGGCCTTCTGTCTCAGTTACTCGGCAGCTGTGTGTGGTGTTGTTTGCTTCTTTTTCGTAGCACGTACACAGACGCGCGCGCGCGCGCACGCAAACACACACTCCCTTTCATGGCGTGTGCATGAGGACAGGTGTTTGCAGGTAGCTGTTTATCTTTTTGTTCCTAACCTTTCAAATGGAGAGGGCTTCTCCCGGCCACTACGCATGCACACACATTTGACTGCATACAAACAGGCGCGTGAACACAAACGCATGCACGTTTGAAGAACAAAGTGAAAAGAAAAATAAGACTTTGAACCTGACTAATAGGAACTCCTTACAGCTGTGATGAGGATTTGATCACAGTGTCGTCTTCAAAGCCAATTTAGATGTTGCTTTAATTAAAAAAAAGAAAAATTTGACACGTCTCTTGATCCTGCTGAGCCGTTTCATTCCAAAATGCTTTTCCATTCATTTGGAAGAAAAAAAAAAATCTTTGAAATTGGACATTAGTATTTCAAAGATACTGACCACCCTTCAACCCTCCTTTTTTTATTTTTTAGGTACTGTTGGTTTTTACTACACTAGTCAATTTAGTTTTTATTTCATGTTAACTTGTGGTTATAGTTACACTGTTATTCTGTTATTTTGATCAGTTGATTAATCAATGAGTGGATGAACAGGAAATCAACTAAACAATTCTTATAAAGTTATTCATCAAGAAAACAGCTTCTCAAACATGAGGACTAGCTGCACAGATCACTTGTGTCTTTTATTATTATTTTTTGGGCGTTTTTTAATTTAGATAGGGACAGCGAGAGAGTGACAGGAAAGTTGGGGAAGAGACGGGATGACATGAGCCTAAGTGGTACGCGCTCTACCAGTTGAACCATGGGCGCATCCCAGATCACTTGTGTCTTAAATGTAGTTTTAGCTCTTGTGAAAACTTGCCAAACTTGGCTATTTTCTCAAATAGGCCATATTTTGCATAAACTCTGATCCTCTGATGATCCTTAGAAGAAAAAAATAATTTTTGTAATTTCTGTTCGAACTTCTTTGTTTTTACTCTGTTTATATTATTTTGTTCATCTCCTTCTTCCGCTCTAGTTTAAGAAGCACATCCTTATTTGATTTCCGTGTAGGGATAATAGATCATGTCACTGTCGGTGGATTTAAGCCTTACAGTTAGGTTACGCTGTTTTGCATCAATCATAGTTCACCTGACAGGCACACAAACACCCACACAAAAGCAGTTACACATGCTCTCTCTCAGGTCTGTGTATCTTTAATCCTTTGTACTGAGCTGAACAGATGCCCCCCATTTATTTATGAAATACGCCTCCCCCATCCCCACCCCCCACCACACACACCTGGCAGCAAGGTCAAGTTACAGCTGATGATACACCTGGTGTGTATCAGGATGAACACACACACCAATAGGAAAAGAGGAGGAGGCAGGAGGATGAGTAGAAGAAAAAGAACAACACTAGTTGCATTGTTTTTTCACATTAGCTTTTGTTACACACACTTTTTATTGCTTTTTATTCATCATGATATTGCTTCACACTGTTTACTCTGAGTCATGCTTGTGTACTTTAGTGTGTGTGTGTGTGTGTGTGTGTGTGTGTGTGTGTGTGTGTGTGTGTGTGTGTGTGTGAAAACAAGTCAGGTTGCAAAAACTGAACACAGTGTATTTACCTGAACTAAACAGCGATAGTGACAGGTTGGTATGAATGTTAACTAGGTGATGGTGTTGTTGTCCGATTATCTGACGTATCTGCTCCTAAATGAATGAGGGATGACAATTCGACTCTCTTCAGTTACTGAGGCCAAGTGAACAGTCTTGTGGTATCATGCTAATATGTAACATATAGTCAGGTTACTTTGTGTTGTAGCAGTTGAAAGTACATTACAGTGGAAAAACAGCATTTTTCAAACTAACATCACAACTGGCGAAAGTTAATTAAAACCCATTCAGCAAACTTAACTGAATCCAACCCACTAATTTTGAATTTTGATGAAAAGGATCACTGGCAAACCACGCACTAATCTCATAAAATATCTAGTCAAATCCTGAGATTGATCATTTATTATATGCCTTTTATAGTCTATGGCTTTTTTCCATTAATGTTCTTATGTTAGCATTAATATTTCTAATAATGCACCAGGTTAGAGGCACAATTTACAGCATTAGTTCTTTAAGAATCTCTTTCATATCGAAGCAAAAAAAGTATTGTAACTGTAATTATCTATAACTGAATCGATACTGAATCAAATTGAGTCGAATCAGAATTCACATCGGGACCTTGTGAATTGGAATTAAATCGATTCGGGGAATGAGTGGCAATGCCCAGCCCTAATTAATAAGAACATAAAACAATTAGTGAGAATTAAAAGGCCAAACTAAAAATTCAAATTTTTCCTCTGCTTCCTGCCCTGACGCTGCTCCATCTCTCTTTTTCTTTACACTTTATTCACTTCCTCTCGCTCCCTCTTTTCCCGTGTGCTGATGCTACTCTCCCTCTTTCAGCCATATAGGGCCCCTGGGGTTTCTGTACATGTGTGTGTGGGTGTGTCTGTGTGAGTGTGTATTTATGTGTGTATTTGTCTGTGTGCTAATTGACCTTGCAGGGGGTTCCATTGATTGCCTCATCTTCTCTGATAGATTATAGGGCTGTTAATGTGGTGGGGAAATGGCAGCGTGGTGGGGCACAGCTGTTGTCACACACACATACATGTCACACACACACATTCGGCGCCCCTGCAACCAGGGCCTCCACAATTATTATTTTCCATGTAGAGACAATGGGATTGACATTGGGGCTGCAGAGTCGGCGAGATGCTGGAGTGAATTTGGGATTTGATCCAAAGCCAGCAGGTGCTTGTGTTTGCTTTGACTTTAGGTGTAAAATGGCACACCTACCAGAGACAAGGGTCTCTCCTATCTCTGGGTTTTGGTGGTTGTGTTAAACGGTACTGCTGTCACCCTCCTTTGTCACTAATCACTACGAGGTCACAGAAATCTTCTCTCAGCACTGTTGCTCTCTGTTTTGAACAGGCTATTGTAGATTATGTTTTAAAAATAATTTAGATATAATTAAGGGAAGGGGGCGGAGTTTCTTGTAGTTCCTTGTCCATCTGTCTAATTAAAGTTGCTCAAAGATTTTCAGACACCCTCAAGTCTATGGGTCATTTTTAGGTTCTACTGTGGCCAGGCTGGTTGTGCTGGAGCCTTTTTCTGTCTGAGCACACATGAATGGCTCTTTCAGACTTTTGAAACCGGTCTGATTATGCAAAGAGTTATATCAGTGTTTGTGATGCTACACAGCCCAGCATCATTCTTAGGAGCTTGGCTGAAGGTTGCTGAAGCCTCTTCCGTCATGCATTTGGTGAGAGGCAGGGTTCATCCTGGACAGGTAGCTAGTCTATAACTGAGCCCATTGTGGTTCTTCTAAATGATACTGTGGTAACCAGCAACTCCCATTTAGGTCCATTATCATTTTCCTGACAAGTGGAAACCATGCAACAAGACGTTCTGTCTCAACTGAAATGGATGTTGTCTGGTTTCTGGTAACAACAGAGGGCTGTAGCTAGGTTGTAAGATAACAGTTTGAGTTTGGTGACACCACACTTCCTCACTAGTGAGGTTTAAATGCAGAACTTAAATGCCAAACTGCTTTAGCGGAGACGCAGGCACCATTCTGTGCAGCATACAACAACTGTGATTGTTGCCGTGTTACAGCCAACACAACAGAATTTCGCTTAAACTCATCACTTAATATGAAGTTGATGATAATGTGCACTGACTGAGAGAAAACAATATATTTTCAGATGATTTACTGGTACTTGCTTGCTGGCTCCTTAACATCTTACTTTTCAGATTCAGGAGGGCTTGTCTCCTAACCACCTGAAGAAAGCCAAGCTGATGTTTTTCTACACCCGCTACCCTTCTTCTAACATGCTCAAGATGTACTTCTCCGATGTCAAGGTAAGACCTCACCTTCCTCCTCTCTTTTCCGTGCTGTTTCTTTCCAATTTCTTCTCTTTTATGAACCTCTTATCACTGTTTTCTCCTAATTCTTTTTATCCATCTCCATCACATTCAAGCCTCTCTTCTGTGTCATTTTTCATCTGACTTTTCAAGATCTTTTAATTTCACCCTGAATTCAATGTTCTTATTTCTCTTGAGATTGTAGGAGATGAAGTGCTTTTTTAGACAAGGTTTAAAACAATGAGACACACAGCTTAACCTTGATAAACTCCGTGCAGGCACACACACTCTCTCATACAATGAACTGAAAATCAGCAAATAAATGAATACAAAATGTTTGCAAAGGCATGAGTCCTGCCTGTTCTGATTTTTAGCAACTGTGTTTCTTTCTTGAGGTTAAAACTATACATGTGCTAATAGGACAAACTGTTATCATTTCATCATGCAGAGCACATTAAGAGGCAGATCTGTGTGCACAAGTTTAACATTTTGCTTAAGTTGGTCATGGATTCTTAAAACTAGATAGAGAAAAAGTCAGGTTTGCCTTGTCAAAATCAATTCCTCAATGTGCATAACTGCCGAAACAGAAGAGAGAGAGAGCAGGAAGTGACTCATACCATGACTCGAACAGACAAGCAATATGAGAGGCCACGTGGTCACTGTCAGGGTCGGAGCGTGAACAGAAAGCGAAATTCAATGCATCTTCAGAATGAGATCTCAAAAATCACATCAGTGTTATTTTCAGTGACAGATGCAGCAGACGAACTATTTGTATTTGTGTGACGCATTCAGTCTTCAGATTTGGTTAGAGATGGGTTTTTAATGTTCACGATCATTTTCTCTCCACACCAACTTTCACTGTCAAATAGTCTCACATTCATCTGTTTTAGACTTGTGCGCATTTGATGATCTGGTTCAATTTTGTTTGTTATTCCGTTACTCTGTATATGTGAGTGTGAGAGAGAGAGAGAGAGAGAGAGAGAGAGAGAGAGAGAGAGAGACCCTACAGCGCAGATGGGTGCTCCAGTCTGTCACGTCTTTGTGGCATAATTAGAGTTCCTGGCCTTAATCGGCCCGGGGTTGGGAAGGGGGGTGACGACGCCCATTTTCCCTCTCACACACATACTGTAAGCCCCCCACCACTGCAATTACACAGACACACAAACACACACACACACACACACATCGGCCTCAACCTCTAGCTCCCTTTCACCCGAAACACATACACACACACTTTCACTCTCACTAACACAACATGAGAAGTTAAACTGTTTTTTAAACAGAGACGAGTCAAATACTCAGTCTAAGTGTTGGCAGATGACAGGATACTCAGGTAGAAAGAAAGAAAGAAAGAAAAAATAAATAAAAAGGAATAAAAGGAAATGAAATCATTAAGAAAACAAGAGAGTGAATAGCAAGACAAGGAAAATGAGTAAGAAGGAAAAAGAAGATTATGGAAAGTGTGTGCTTGTGTGTGTGTGTGTGTGTGTGTGTGTGTGTGTGTGTGTGTGTGTTGTGTGGTGTTTTGAGAAAATGAGGGAACGCGGGGAGGGGAGGACAAACAAATGAGAGGGATGACAACAGAACAACAGCTTTAAAACAAAGGCGCTGATTGTTTTGTGTTTACAGGCTGCTATGTGTTTTGCAAAAGGAGCATACGGCTCCTCGACGGATTCAGGACACTGTATTCAAATGAGCAGCAACACACACACTCGTATAGACACACACACACACACCAGCTGCCCTTTGGCTCATATCTGTGGTGACCACTTCCTCAGGACAGTGCCACATCCTTATCAGCTGCCATGGCAACAAGGGTCGCTGGGACACCAGGTTGCTAGGCAAACACAAGGTTGCTAAGCCTACCTGCTCCCAGTTTGTGCGACTCTGATTTGTCATTAACTGGAATCCATTAAGTAATAAAAATGGGCATCATAGTACCCAGCTATAGCTCTCTTTAGTGTTAATGATGCAATAAAAGCAGAAAATTATGGATTTCATCAACCAATTATCAGATATATGCCAAAGTAACATGCTCTAAAACTTTAATTTCTCCAAAAAATCTAATTCTGTCATAGTGACACTGATAATTCTAAAAATGTCAACCGAAGAAACAAAACTAAAATAAATTAAATGCAAACTTAAAAGGTTTCAAAGAATTTTCTTCAATGCATTAAACATTGCATTATCTTCAGGCTAAATATTATTTAATACATTCACTCTGCAAGGACGGAAACATATGTTGCATAGTGACAATCCCAGCTAGAAGCTCTTCATTCTGGAAGAATTTCTGACTTAAAATCTTACATTTTTCTGTGTCACAACGACACCGTTTTGAGAGCAGTGAATGTGCTGAATAAATTAAATTAGGTGGTTGCACACAGATGCTGGCAGTAGAATTTTAAAGCTTCACTTTTTCTTAAAGTCTACGGAGAAAAGAAAAAATAAATAATGAAAATCAAGAATATCTCGGAACTTCTGAATCTCAACATTAATAGTAATGAGCTAAGTGAGCTAATGAGTTATAATAAATGATTGTGTATCCCCAAACTTCATTTACTAAAAGTCTGGCCAACCTTCAGTTACAGGAAAAGAAAAATGAAAACACTTTAAAACTATTATGTGCTGACATTGACAATTTTCCATAATCAGCTTACTTCCCCTGTCTAAGTCATACTTTCCATTATCTGAGTAATATGCTTAATATTTATGTGGCCAAATAAACTGTGGCTTTGGGGTTTAATTTGGAAAATGAATAAATTAGGACTAATGAGTTAATACACACGCTCAGTTCATCTCGTGGAGATTGATATTAGCTTTTAAAATTAATCTAGTCTCCAATCTGTGGGTTTATATCCAAACTGATATTCAATTAATCTCTTCATCTCAGCAAACATGGATTTAGATTAGGAGATGTTTGCAGTGCTTTGGCCTGCCACTTTGCTCAGCAGATGGACGGTTTTACTGCTTCGATCTGTAACTGCAGTCAGAACCGCACACAGGACGGGGATTTAATGGAATGAAAAATGTTTCTATTGGAATTTATTGTATGAGGTTTAAGGACTGACAGTATACAGTGTCGCAGCTTGTAGACAAAGCAAACTTGTGTAGATGGTTTTACATCTTTTTCTGTCTCCTATCTATACATTTAGTCAAATTTACAGCAGCAATGCATCTCGTGCGTGAGTGGTCAACCAGAATCCACAGTGCAGGCGGCAGATTCTGCTACTAACAAAGAAAACTACTAAATATAGAGGTAATTATAGACCACAAACGCTTAGAATGACTATTACTCCAACAATGCCAACAAAGAGAAAAGCAGGATTTGATTTAATGAAAAATCTTCGTAAATGAAACCCATGAAAAGACCAAAACCTACAATCCGTTAGTATGTCTCTCTATAATTTGCACCTTTCCTATCACATCTGTGGCACAGGGGCCCAAACCTGGTTCCTACTGAAGATCTAAATATTACAATATCACAAATATATAGTCTATCATTTTTAAAAAGGTTAATTAATCTAAAACAGCTGAGCACTGTCATGTTCAGCAAAAATCACTCTAACTATTTTCAGATGTGTAAGAATACACCTTTGATGCTCTAGTGAGTATTTACAGCAACAAGTCTGTGTATGTGGGATTGAGGCTAAATAAACTACAGTGTGTATTCATGCTAATGAAGGAACATGTCGATCAGTGCAACAGTGTGGCTCGCTGATGTGTTCTCTCATCGGTTTTGGAGCTTTGTTGCACAGAAAAAATAAGGTATATCCTGCTTTGTCCATACAGATAATATGTGTCAGCAGGAGCAATTAATTGATGCTTTTGGTTGTTACATTGAATTAGTTGACAATAAGAAGAATGTGACGTCTCAACAGCATTATCCTTTAAGAAAATGTCTCATCCTTCATATTTTATGCAAATAATGATTTACAGTCAAATTTAGATTTAATTGAGTCGTAATCCTAGTTAATCCATCGTATTTATCTGTGGGAGGAACTCTGCAGATATTATTTTCCTTAATAAAAAAATGAATCATGGATAATCCTATTTGTGTTGAACAAGGCTGTTCTTTTCAAGGCGTGTGTGTGTGTGTGTGTGTGTGTGTGTGTGTGTGTGTGTGTGTGTGTGTGTGTGTGTGTGTGTGTATAGGACTGAGTAGAGAGAGCACCCTGTTGCTGTCTGTCTGTGTATGTGTGTGTCCTGTTTCATTGTCCCATTGCATTCATTACCCTCATCATTACCATATTTCCAAAATCCGGGTCAATGTCTCTTTTTCTTCTTCTCTCTCTCACTCTCTCTCTTACTCCTCCCCCCTTCCTCCCTCCTCCTTCCCAGGGAACAATAAGTAGCATGTGTTAGGAGGATCAGGCAGATTCACTGTAAGGGAATTAGGGCCCTGAATGGCTTCCCCTAATTGGACTTGAATGGACTTTGTCTATGGGAAACTGGTTCTTAAAGATGAGCCTCTTACACACAATGTCCCCCTCACTTGGTGTGGGAAGTGGGTTGAGCTGACAACTGTTTTAGGCACAGATGAGCAAGCATTCGCGCACACACACACACACACACACACACACAGGAGCTTAATTGCATAGAGAAAGCTCTTGCCTTCTGACCAGACAATCATATATGTTAGCATGAGACGCTGAGGTCGCTGCTGTCTCGTCTTGAGAGAGTCAGTGAGAGTAATTAAGACCTTGTTAAGACTGGAGGAGTTAGGATTAATTAGAAGCTCGCTGGCTCAGGGAGTTCCTCCAGACTCACACACACTCTCGCTCACATGTTCCCGGCCAGCTGAGGATTTCTACATACTGCACACACTCGCAAACACACACATGCGCACGCACTGAACATGAAAGCAGCAACACATTCATCAGCGAGAGCTCTTAAGACTTGAGAGTCTGAAATGACATCTCGATGCCGCCGTCTCAGCAGGAATCAATTAGCATCCAACCCGCCTCTCACTCGTCTTGTCAGTTAGAGTTACACAGCCAATTTGGCAACATCAGGACATGAACCAGCAACAGCTCATCTACTGACACTGATATAACTGAACTTCAGTAATTACCATGTGCGTTTCCACAAAAGCATTTAAATCTGAATTGTGGGGACTGTAGAGGCTCAACATGCACTGATGTGACAGAAGAGATGTGTAGCATGAAATGATGTAGCTATAATTTTACTTATTTAGAACTGTGTGGGAAAACGTTGAAACAAGCTTTTTTTTAATTGCTCAGTATTTTCATTACCAGAACAGCTACTGAGCAGCAGGTTTAAGGTGTAAGGAGTTTGTAATAATTGATAGTTTAGAGTTTTAGAGTTTACCTGAATAAAACTTGCAAAATAATAAATAAACTCAACAGTGCAAAGAACACAGGATTTTGCGTCCAAAAGACAACAAAATGGGCTGAATTCAAGTTGGTAAATACAGTATTATGGTTAACAAATACAGTGAAACTCATTTCTTTAACATTTCATTGTAAAGACAGTCAGCCAAAGTCATGAAGAGGCTGCTCACACACACACATGCACGCACACACATACGACTTTCGTGCAGTGTATACTGTCGAGTAAAGCAGAAATGCCTGAAAACATAATTTGAAAAAGTTCCTACAACAGCTTTTCCTCCAGGATCCACAGGAAACCTTCAGTGTTAGAACTCAGTGAATTTATGTTGATCGTGCACATTCACGCTGTCCTCTATAAAATGTGCCGAGCCATGACGAATCTGGTTGAAGTGGGCAGATTCTTAAAGGATGTGTGTGTTTGCCCTTCCAACATGGCCTGGGGGGCCTGACGACACCCACCATCAAGGGAAGGAGAGGGGAGTCGGGGCACCCTGACACTTTCTCTGACACTCTCTTTCCCCCTTTTCGTTGTAAACAGAAAATGGCATTCCTCAAGCTCAGCGTTTTGCCCCCCCCCCCCATTCTCTGTCTGTCTTTTGTCTCTCGCCTCTCTTGTTTTGTTTTGGTTGTTTTGGTTTTTGCTGATTGTGATGAGCTGGACGGGACCAGTGGGTGGGAGGGCAGGTGGTCGGATGGTTGGGTGTATGCATATGTGTTTGTATTTCCCAGTCCTGTCTACATATTAAGTAATTCCTGAAAGAGGCCTTTTGTCCTTTTCAAAAAACAAATTATCGGGTTGAGAAACACTGACACCTGCACCTTCTGTTGCAACTTGACGCCCCCCCCCCCCCCCCCAGAAAGACATAAAAAGACATCAGACGGGGTTGTAGTTTTGCCTGCTGTAGTTTATCTGGCCAGACTGCACAGTGTGGCAACAATCTCCTCACAAGCTCTCTTCAAACCAACAATCCATTTTCTTATCTGGGGTCTGCGCAGACCCTCGCAGATCTTTACATCACGCTGCTCAAAGCGGACCCTTAAATGCCTTAAATTATTATCAAATATTAAAATTGTTGCTGATTACTTTCTCAACTAAATTATTAGCTCTAATCTGAGTGTTAAAGTAGTGTCCATTTTTTTTATTTTTTATCTGACGACACCATCTTTCTCACTTCCTCGACATTTCTGCTAGACTTGGCGGGTTTAATAAAGTTTAAATTTCTATTAGTGCCAATTAGTGTATAAATTATGTTAATAAATTCATGGAATGTGCGGTGGCCTTTGACACTTTGCAGTGGAACGTCTTTGGTAAGGAATATTTGGAAGTCTATACAGTACAAAAATGTTGATAAATATATATAGTTCCCAGTGTTTTTACATAGGTTAATGGCTTTGTGTACATATGTTGTTTGCGTGCCAGGTTGCTGTTTGTGTTTGTAGATGGACAGATGACATCGTCTTACGTGTGCAACTGTGTGCACTTGTGTTTTAATTGCTGAGTTATCACGTTCCCTTCGTGCAAATCTTTTGTGGGTCAAAACACACCCCCACCCCCATCATCCCACACACACACTTTCCCCTCCTGTCTCTATGCTTTGTAAAACCAACTCCTGTTCCTTCTGCTGCAGACATACACACACACACACACTTACACACCAGCCCCCCAGTTATGCTCCATTATGTCACCCCTCTGACCGCTCCTGAAAAAATATCTCTTTTCCTCTGTCATCCTCTGCTTGTCTCTCTCTCTCTCTCTCTCTCTCACTGCATTCCTTTTTCCGTGCTACCTCACTCCATTCATTGCTCTCTCACTCTGTCTCCCTCTTTCTTTCCCCCTATCTCTCTCGCTCATCCCTTGTTCCTGTGAGACAATGTCTTGTAACAATACCAAGCTTAATCTCCGTGTCAAAGCCGTTTTTCCCCTTCACCGAACACACACACACAAACACACACATACACTTTCACTGGGGCTGTCACTGTGTTTTGTTTTTTTTTTTTCTCCGCCTTCAGTTACTTATGAGGAAGAGATGCAAATGCAAGTAGATATCACACACACACACACAAATACGACTATTATGAAAGCCTACAAATGATTTAATCCAACAAATTTAGCAGATAGTCAGAGCAGATCAGAAAAACACTGCTCCCTCATTTTCCTCATTCACACAGTACTTACAAGGTGATCAATATTCTATTCATAAATGGAACTACAACAATTTTTAGTAAATATTTTTGATGTTTCACATTTAGTGCTGGAATATATTTAATGAGTAAAAGTGGAGGGCAAATATTCCATTATTCTGATTTTGTAAACATTATTTTTTGGGAGAACAAGTGTAAATGTCTTGTATTCTCAGCGTATATTTGCAGTGCTCTGTTCAGGCCTGCGGGGTAGAAACAGTGTTTGTTGAGTTGTTTAATGTTGGTTCTGCTCAGTCTGAAAGCTCATTCTGGCGCAATAATAAAATATATTGAATATTTGGGTCATTCATGTTTGATTAGGAAGGTTTCTAGGGGCAGATTTTTTTTTTTTCCAACAAAGACCCTCAAGGTTTAGACTTTGCTTTAGTGGCTAATGAGGTGGATAAATGGAAATATTTTTTTACTGTGTGTGTGTGTGTATGGCTGCGTGTGTGCGTGTGTGCGCGCGTGTGTGTTAGTTAAGAGTTAATTGGAGGAAGGGTTTCTGTTGCTCATTGTCTTCAAATGCATTTACACACAAGAAAATACAAGTAAATTAAAACAGTTTTCTCCTGTTCAGATTGCCGAATTTGAATGATATTCCCACTGTATAGAAAATTGTTCAACCGAAACTAAAGCACATGCTAAAACAAAAGTCGTTTGAATTCAAACTCACACATTTAACATCAACTGGATCACCTAAAGAAGAATATGAAAAGCATACAAACTCAGACAAACTCAAGGTTAGTCTGCTAATTTCCTTTCAGCGATTCCTGTGTTTAAGGCGCCTGTTTCATCAGTTTTGAAGTACAGAAAGACCTCAGCTCAGTGCTGATAAAGTTTTCTTTGAGTGAAAAAGAAGATTTTCAAGGACTGACCTTGTAAGAAGAGTTTCTAACTGCGTTTAAAATGCACTCTGTACAAAAGTAATTTCATTTGTAAATGTTGTAAGCATTCATACAGAGGCCCAGTTCCAGTCAAATTTGATGACATACCACCATGCAAATAAGTACCAAAGCAAACAGGCTGTTCCATTGTAAATCGACAGCACCATCAAACAGGAAGCAACATTCAGTGCTTAATCTACTCCATCTCACTGTGAAACTAAAATCTGTTATAACCTTTTACGATATGTTTAAAATCTTTCATAGCCTTTGTAAATCACTACAATCTGTTACAAACATTTTTCTTTTACATTTCCAGAAGAGCTAACTGTTAGTATCTCATGAATAAATGGCCATAGTTGTCATGTGTTATATATCAATATGGTTCAATATAAAATGTTTCCACACTAAACATCAGTGTTTGGCGTCTATAGACCAGAATGCATTGGAGTAAAGGGGGAGAGGTTACCCCTGTTTTGTTTGGGCTGCCCATTGGAATACTGAGAAATGTAGGAATGTATTACAATTAAAACAATATAAAATGAACTTCTGAAACACAGTGGAAATTAAATCTAAATTTATATTGCTTATTTAATGTAATTCATTTTCTGTGTGTACTATTCCAGTTCAATCGCTGCATCACCTCCCAGCTGATCAAGTGGTTCAGCAACTTCAGGGAGTTCTACTACATCCAGATGGAGAAGTTTGCCCGACAGGCCATCAACGAGGGTGTAACCGCTTCAGAGGAGATGACAGTCGGCCGCGACGCTGAGCTCTTCAGGGCACTCAACATGCACTACAACAAGGCCAATGACTTTGAGGTAAGATGGGCCAGATGTTGGGATATAATGATCTGTTCAGAGTTTGGAGGGACGTAACAAAGCTTCTTCAGCTCAACAGAGTAAAATGGCAAGAAAGTTTGTGCATTTAATTGCTAACTTGTGAAAGTTATCTTAAACCCTCTCAAAACATTTTTTAACATGTAAAAAAAAAGCATTTTACTCAATACAAAGCTTTTTTTTTTTAAATTCCTTGCAAGGTTCCTTTGCTGGAATTCAGGATAGAGGGCCAGTTCGCCTTCAGTCTAGTCAACATGTGATTGGTTTTCTTTCCAAAATATTTCAGCTGTTACCTTTCCTTTATCCACTGCACATTGCTTCGGAAAATTAAGACTTTCATCATTTGCAAACTGTTTCTCTGTTTCTTCACATTCAAAACTGAATTAAAACTGGATTCAGCATAACTTGCGCCCACTCACACAAACGTCCTCTACCAAGTCAGCTGTTCGGAGCGCAACAGTCACCTCACAATTCTGCTGAGGTGTGGATGTCGCAGTATGTGTGTGTGTGTGTGTGTGTGTGTGTGTGTGTGTGTGTGTGTGTGTGTGTGTGTGTGTGTGTGTGTGTGTTTGTGTGTGTGTGTGTGTGTTTGTGTGTGTGTGTGTGTGTGTGTGTGTGTGTTCGATGAGGCGAAAGAGGACGCCGCTCGGGGCGCGGGTGTCCTTGTCAAAGCGATTTGCAGAAGTCACATTCTCTCCCTCACTTTTTCTCTCCCAATATCGGACCTGAGGGGCCTTAAACTATCTAACGAAACATCAGCAGCATTTAGATGTCCATTAGCGCACACCTCACCACTGACACACACACACACACACACACACACACACACACACACACACACACACACACACACACACACACACACACACACACACACACACACACACACTCACTCTTTTTTTGCTTAGGGAGATGAATGTTGAAGCTTAAATGTATAAAGAACAAGATTTGCAGACACAACACACAGACAGTCATACACACGCTGACTTTAAGGTATCTGAATATCCTCTTTGGACGAATGAATAGCAAATGCTTTGCATGCTTTGCATAACGAGAGTCAGGTAGCTTTTTACAGGTGTGTATGTAAAGAACCTGTACAGGAAACAGACACACACACATGCAAATAATTGTTGTGTTAATTTGTGTTTACTCTGGCCCGTCTTCAGTGGGGTTATTTTTAGGGATTATAGGGTAGGGTTCATACTGAGGTGAGGAATCGGGAACCATGACGGTGGCTTCGCCTTTCAACCACATAGCAATTATACTTTAAATTGGTGCCAACAATCCTTGAAAGCTTATCACACATTTTTAAGTTCGTTTGTCAGCCTTCCGGCTTTCATTACTTTTGCTTAAGTTCATTTCAGTTCAATATGAAAATCAAGGTGAGGATACTTGATACCGGAGGCTGAGATAGATAAACTATTAAGTTGCATTTGTATTTTTTTGTTTTACCCTCATAGTTAGGATATTGTAGTAGTTATCATTTTGCATTGTCTATTGAGAATGTAAATGTGAGATAATTGTTTGACTTGCAGATCTGATTTTCCAAAAAGGCTATGTGAATATAATGGTTTCACTATCTTTCTTTGAACATATGCACCATCAGCAATGGGGTTCTCCTAACAGTCCCCGACAATTGACTGCTAACTGCTGGAAATAAGCAACTAATGATTGATTTCAATATTGATTAATATGCCAGTTATTTCCTCAGTTAAAGAAATAATAAATGAAACGTCAGAAAACAGTAACTGTTAAAACTTCCTGAGGCCCATGCTGTCTTAATATGTCTTCAAGCAGTTTTCTTTGTCCCAGCAACAGTCCAAACACCGAACATGATCAGATTACTATGACATAATAAAAGTAGTTGGCAATTAATTTCATGTCAACTGACTAATGGACTAATTGACTTGAAGTTTGAGATACATCCAAGTAGTGGTAGTTGTAAATCAGAAACAAAAACAGTAAACATCTCCTGAAGAATCCATCATTTTCTGGCTCTCTGTGTTTTAACAAGCAGAAGCGTCTAAAAACACATGCCCCTCCTGCAGAGGTGTGGACATGACACTTGATCAGAGCCAAAAGAGAACTCAGCTGGATCTATTTGGGTATTAAACGTACTGACACACAGACCAGGGAAGACCAGAGACAATGAGAAGATGACTGCCCTCAATACTCTGAAAGTTCATTTACATACAGTGCTTGAAAGGTAGAAAAGTCAAACTTACAACTGTTGAAAAAAGGTCTAGATTTGGAGTTAAAGAGCCAATTTGCAGCACTATTAGATATAACTGTAATCAGGAGAAGATGCTGATAAGGACTTTAGTAAAAGAACATGTGCGTCCTCTGTGCGATAATGTGTTCGCAAAGGTAGGTATAAATTTCCTTCTCTTACTCTGTCCCCTTTCCTGCCTGCCTCCTTCTCTCCCTTCACCTCCCTCCATCCCTTCCACCATCCTTTCGTCCGTCCGCCCTGAGGGAACATTACTGGCTAGGGACCCTCTCTCTCGCTCCTTCTCTCTCCCTCTCTCTCCCCCTGTCAAACTCAGAGGCGTGAAACTGGAACCACAGCCGATTCAGCAAGTCTCCCGACACACACACACACACACACACACACACACACACACACACACACACACACACACACACACACACACACACAGTCAGTCTTCTCCTTTTGCCAAATTTAGCATCATCAGAGTTCCACCTTGGTTTGTCCCCCATCACACACCCCTCCCCTCCTTTCTCCTCCTCTTTTTGCTCTTTCCTTGCTCCCTCTCCTTCCTGCTGAATCTGTCCTCTGTCAGTATGTTCTCTCCGTCGCCTCCTCTCCTTCCCCTCTTCTTCTTTTGTCCCCCTTTCATTTGTTCTCGACTCCCTTTCTGTCCACTGCTGCCTCTTCCTCCTCTACTCTTGTCCCTTTCTCTCCCCGTCCTCCACACTTCTTCTTTTCTTTCCTTTTCTCCAACCGTCTCACCTACTCTTCCTCTGACCTCCAACTTTTGTCTTATTCTTTCCTGGACTCCCTTCAGATCTACATCTTATCTTCTTTTTCCTCTCTCCCCCTACTTGTCTCATCTTCTCATCTTTGTTCCCCTCAGCTTTGCTTTCTACAATACAAATCTGTTCTTTGTTAAATTATACAGTAAAAATTGGTCGTGCAAGGTTAAATAATTTCTTTTTTTCTTACATCTTCCTGGTTAAAAAAGAATTTAATCTTAGTCGACACCGTCTACCTGGTGAAATTAGAAAGTGTTCTTAGGTTTGACGGGTTATTAGGAAAAGGTTGTGTCATTAGTCAATGTACACCTCTAGCATTTTAAATAATAATTGCAGATTATTGCTGTGGAAAGGTGAGTGTAATTTGTCGGGAGTTTGTGTGTGTGAGTGTTGTCTTCCAAAGCTGGCGTAAACAGGCCTCAGTAATTATAGCAGCTTCATTAATTACCTCCTCCTCCCCTCCTCTCCAGCCACATTCTTTCAACTCTTCTTTCTTGTTTACCTCTGTCTCTCTCTCTCTCTCTCTCCCTTTCTTTCTCTCCATCTTTGCTGCCTCCCATTTCCTCCTTCCCCTCCCCTCCCTTACAGTCCCTCTTCTCTGAAACAATTTTGTCCTAATTGCGGCTCTGCCCACTAACTAATGAGGAAGGCAAAGAAAGGAAGGAGGCTGGGAAAGGAGACAGGGAATAGTCTCATCTTCAAAAAAAAAAGAATAGGGAAAACAAAAAGAGACAGAGAGAGATTTTCTTTGCCAGGACACTCAGGGAAAGGTGTCAGCTTCCACCTTCTGCCAAGAGGAAGAGGAACGTTTCCTCTTTCTTTTTTTATATTGAAAACTGATTGATGAGTCGTTGGTTAAGTCTGCCAGCAGCACTGGGCAAGGCACTCTTAACTTGCCTGAGTGTGTGTGTGTGTTAAAGTTTTGGTATGATATTTGAAGTACACCTACACTTTGGTGACTTAGACATGCCAGAGCACATGCGCAAAATCTCCACCAAACACACACACACACAAACAAAGTAAATGTGAAGCAAAGAATAGAGGCCTGAAGTCTTGTAAAGGGATGAAGTTGTCATAGTTGTGTGTGTGTATGTGTGTGTGTGTGAGGAGGGACAATGAGACGGTTTTATGAAGCCTTCTAGAGGACGTTCTCATCTTTCCAGTTCAAGGATCCTCACTGGCTCTGTCAGCACCAAACGACAGCACAGCTGCGCCTCACTCTCTCACACACACACACACACACACACACACACACACACAGATACTCATTTGTGTTCATCTGAAAGAGCAGAGATACCTTCCCTTGAAGTGTAGGTGTGGTTGCCATCGAAATCTGCCCTTTGACTTGAACGGCACAAACACACACACACACACTTGGAGGCAGAGTGGTCACACACTCACATTTCAGGGCTATCTTATTTCATAAGCTGTGCACTTCATGAAAGGCTGAAGTTCTCATGTCTTTCTCCGCCGTTTTAGATTCTTTGTTATCCTTCCTCTCCCCTTATTCATCTATTCACTCATCTTTTCCGCTTCCTCTTCATACGATTCCACTGAAAAAGGGACAGAGCGCAACTCTCAGGAATCGTGGGTTTTCTATCAGATTCTCTCTACAAATACAAAATGCTCTACAGCTTTAAATCAATGCCTTGGTGCTTAAGTTTGGGTTCATTGGTTTATTTTTTTTTTTATTGTGAACAGTGATGTTTCAGTGAATCAACACACTGTAATATTAAAGCTTCATCTGTGTCAATCCATTAGCCTTACATTTATATTTTTCCCCCTTACGTTTACTCCATCCTTCTGTTGACCTAAACTTTCTTGTCTTCTATTTGTAACGTACCCAGAAGGCGCACACACACTCGGAGAAACGGATCAGCCTTTAGAGAGCCGGTGAAATTCAAACACTATACCTATCCTGCTTTCTTTTCCTCTCCTCCCTTTTTCTCAACTCTGATGTGTCATTTTAAGCGTAGAGCGTTTGGCACTTAGGTCTTACACACTAGGGTTCATGTGATGATAGTTTTACAAGGCTTTTACCACTAGAGACATTGCTGGAACCAAGCTACTAATTGATGATACTTTACACAAGGTTTCAGTTGCTAAAAAACAACTATTTTCTATGCCAAGGAATTCTGAAAATTAAATATTTAATGATGAAATATCTTAACGGGGAACCAACACATCTGACACTGAATTTTAGACTGTCATGGGACACCAAAAGCCTCTATTCAAATACAAAATAGAAATAACTCAGCTATCTTCGGGAATCCTTTCAGACTGGGGGATTCCCATCAACAATCTGTGTAGATCTGATGACGTCTGCAGTAATTATGAATAAAAAAAAATTAAGAAAAACTGCTTCACATCTGCTGGACCAAAGTTAAATGTGACCTTGTCTTGTAGGTCAGGGTGGGTGGATTGGTGTGCAAAGCTTCAAATTTTGACACAGGACACTGGGATTTGGATCATGCAACATATCGTTAGCTGTAGAGTACTGAAGCGCTAAAGACTAAGAACAGGTCAGAAGAGTGAAAACATCATTTTGTGCTTTATCTTTGGAGTTATCTTTTTCAATATTTAACCGAGCTGTTGATTATTTCATTTCCTACAAAACTATTTGCTAAAGCCAATTATAAAAATATATTTTGCGGAAACATGGTTTAATACACACACACACACACACACACACACACACACACACACACACACACACACACACACACACACACACACACACACACACACACACACACACACACACTTCATGTGAAAGCACACTCTTTGCTGCTGTCAGTGTCATTAAGCAAGTATGAGGACTAAGTAACTCAAGTCCTCCTCACTGTCTCTTTCTCTCTGCTGTTGGTTGACAGAAAGTGGTATGGTACAGACAATGCCACCTGCCAGTTTCTGTCACTATAATTATAGCTGCAGTGTGTGTGTGTGTGTGTGTGTGTGTGTGTGTGTGTGTGTGTGTCTTAGTATTCCAGTTGAGAAGAAGAAGGCATCATCTTTGTCACTGAGCCTGATTGGAGTCACGAGGGGGCAATGTATGTGTGTGTGCGTGCGTGTGTGTATTTGTATGGTCTTCCTCTATATCTGTGTGAATCTGTGTGTGTGTGTGTGTGTGTGTGTGTGTGTGTGTGTGTGTGTGTGTTGTGCATGCAGTGATTCCCTTCCCCTGCCCCAGCTGTCTCCTTAGCTTTAACAATAGGCCTGGTAACAAAGACGTGGCCTTCAGCCTCTGTCATGTGATACTAGTGGTCTGCAGCCTCTCAGTCAGATGACCCAGGCTATTGTCCTCTATGGATGACACACACATACACATGCACACACACACGCGCACAAGGAAGCAAAGAACACACACACCATTCCAAGGAAGCACAGCACGTGTATGAACAGACACACAAATGGCAGCATGCAGAGACACGAAGACACACACAACAGCTGCACACAAATAGAAGATGCACACACTCATGAGATAGTGAGAAGAGAGAGACAAACACACACACACACACACACACACGCACACACAGACGCAATCTCAGGACGCAGACCCTTCCTCTCAGTCACATGCAGTCTGAACAAAGAGAAACTTCATAGCCATTGTCCTGGTGATAGTGAGATCAGTGACTGATTGACAAAAGAGCAGCAGAGAAAGGAAACATATTGCTGATGTCCTGGAGGAACCTCCAGTCTCCACTTTTACCTTCAATTTCACACTTTACGTGGCAGCTACAAGAAACTTGTGACCCTGAGGTCAGAATATTGTTGAAATAGGGATGAGAAGGATTTACCTGCCATCAAACTGATTATTTTTCTAAAAAGCTATGAGGTGTTTTATTTTTTTTTTTAACTTTGTCTTCCAGTGCTTTCCATTTCCTGCTTCACTTGGGAATGGCAGCTATGTGCCTGGTGCAAATATGGGTGACTGTGTCAAAGAGCACCTAACCAGCAGGTTGTTGTCAGTGCTATTTATGTGCAGAATGTATGATGCAGCAGGGACATAGAGCAACAGAACTGAATTCCCTGACTGGCTGGAGAAATGACAAATGCAAAGGAATATTTCCACATCTTCCCTAAACAAATGAGTGTCATCTTAAGTCATAGACGGCAAGTCCCAGTGACAAGCCTTAAATTTGCTTTAGAAGTCTCTGAATGAAAACAAGTGGATTTTTTTCACAAAAGTGAGACCAAGTCCGAGATCAAAACATGGGACTTTGCTTTTCAAGTCTAACAGAAGAAGAAGAAAACCCTACTTGTAACATGAATGCTGTATATATATTCTGTTTTTATTATAAAGTTATCAACTGTACTGAAACTGGACTCCACTGTACATGAAGCAACACGCCCCCACCAATGCAGCATCTTACATTTTCTTGCAAGTCTAATGTCCTTCTTTTTCTGACTCAACCAAAATCTGAATTGACTCCAAGTCTAAAGCCCCTACTACTGAACCAGAAGCAGCAGCTTGTGGTTTTATCAGATTTACAGCTGCACAACTTCACATTAAAAGCCATTTCATGTTAGATTTCGCTAGAGGGGGACAGTTATAGACAGTCAGCAAGTATGCACGGTAGAAGGAGTGGTTACGTGTGCAGGTGCGTCAGGAGCTTACAAGGTAAAGGAGGAGAACACGCCTTTATGCAGAAGAGGTGTGCACCCTCAGACTATCAAACCAGAATACAATGTTTTGGACACAAATAAAGGAGTGTCCTTCAAATGCATGAATCAGTGTTTACAGAGAGACTGGATGCAACTAGAAAAGCATGCTCAGTCCACTTTCCCCAGATAAATAGAGATTGAAATGGGAAAAGAAGATTTCAGATACAGACAAGGGGAAAAATTTAAGAATATTTTTCTACAAACCTCCAAAGCAATCAGAGTGTTTCCCTAACTTCCTTAATGTTTGTCTCCGTTTAAACTGAATACCTAAAGCTAAGCTAGAGGTAGCACTGGGTATAAAATACTGTCATGCATTTTAGGGAGGCTGAGGGATCTTTGTGGGACTGTTAAGCCAAAATTGAATCTCAATACAATAATACAAAAAGGCAAAATTAATTTGTCATACTATGAATTTTCATGAATTACTACTTGAAGGAGAGAGGATGAAAGGAGAAGAGAGGGGAGAGAAAGAGTGAAAGGACACGCCATTCTGGTGTGTGTATGTGTGTGTGTGTGTGTGTGTGTGTGTGTGTGTGTGTGTATGTGTGTTTGTATTTTCCTGCCAGGGTGTGTGTGACTAAAGCCACGCTTGATAGCAGGGAAAGCAGGAGAGTGAGTGAGAGAGAAGAGGAGGAAAAAGGAAGCAGATGCTCATGTGTTGGCACAAAAATGATATGTCCACTCAGTCTCTCTCTTGCGCACGCACACGCACACGCGCACACGCACACACACACACACACCACACACACACACACACACACACACACACAGAAGGAGCAGCAGATGAAAGAGTTCCAGTATTGTCTCAGTGATAGAAAAATACTCCACTGACCAACAGTAAAGTGGAGCTCAAGGCCACAGAGCAAATGAATGGCAACAAAATGGAGTGAGTGAGGGGTCGTCTGAAAAGTACAAGTGAGCTGAAAAAATGATCAATGATGAAATGATGCAAATAAACATGAACTTTAAAAAAAAAAAAAAAAAAAAACACTTAACTGCCTAAACAAAGCTGAGCATGTGTACACACACTGAAGTAAATAGTGTCATTGAGGGAGGAAGGTAGATAGAAAAGAAAAAAAGAACACACACACACACACACACCACACACACACACACACAGTTTATTTCTGTTTGTACACCTTGAGAATGAAACATATGGTGTTTGTGCAGTGATTTCTTAAGAGCCCTATGTGTATGTGTGTGTGTGTGTGTGTGTGTGTGTGTGTGTGTGTGTGTGTGTGTGTGTGTGTTTTCCCTTTTGTGCAAGGCAGTAAGTGAGGATGGAAAAGTAAAGGAGAGATAGGCAGGTGGGAAGACGTATGGAGAGGTGAATAGGTAAAGTCAACTGAGGACACGCAAACACACACACAGCCCAGACGTCTGCATCAGTCTCATGGTGACGGCATGAGGAGGAAAAGAATAAATCTTTTTTGATGGAGGGGAGACGCAGAAAGAGGAGGGGCTTATATTCAGAAGAGAGGAGGGCAGGACACAGAGGGACAGGAAGGAGTTACACTGTTGTGGACAAAGTGAGGATACTCTTGACGCTGTCTGTGTTGATGTTCTGTCTGTGTGTAACTATGTGGAATCTATGTTAAGTTTCTTTATTTTAAATGTGTTAAAATGAGACATTGCATCTATAAAGAAGTAACCTACTTCTAAAGGGCTCTCTATTATTCTAAAAATAGTTTTTAGTACAACACTGCCCTTTTGTGCTCGTGGCCTGCACTGTAAAAAATGATAAAATTAGCAAAGTAGACGTCACTGTTGCTATGAGCTTATTGCTGTGCTGTTTCTGCACTTCAGGTTTTCAAGTGATGGTTTGAGTTTCTGCAGGTGGCGCTCGTTTTTGTTATTACTGCTCATGCTAAGAATGCTATCATCTCTCTGTTTATTGCAAACAAGCATCTGCTGTTGTAGTGTATAATAACTGGGAAAGAGCAAAACTACACTGAGTTACACCACGTAAGATAGAGCAATGCAATGAATGTTTATATTTATGAATCCATATAGTATTTGTTCATAAGACTTGTTCACAAGAAACTTCCTGTTTTGACAACCCATTGTAAACCTTAAAGAGAGGCAACGACATTGCTAAAATGCAACTGAGACAGTGAAACTAAAGGGTAAAGATTGATAAATCAGAAAATGCAAATGACAATAGCATACGAAACAGTGGAAAATGACTGAGGACAAGCAGTAACTGCAATGGGAAAAGCAAGAAAAAAACAAACAAAAGAGCTGAAGTGGCATTAATGCAGGTGACTTTTCTTGAAGGCAGCAAATGTTTCCGTCAGCACTTCTCACTTCAAACATGTCAAAGTACACCACGAGGTTGTGTGTGTAATGAAAGATAAACGGTTACATGAGCTTATGATTTATCACAAGATAAAAAATAAATAAGAAAATAAATTTCCAAGCAGAGATGAGGAACAGAGGAGCCAATAAGGAGGAGGACGAAGGGAGAGAATGAGAGGAAGGAGACAAGGAATAAAAGAGGGAGGGAGGGATAGTGTCCCTGTAGGCCTCTTTGTTGGGCAGTGATTTAGAGATTTACAGGCTCTTGTCCTTCTGCGTGCGTGCGTGCGTGCGTGCGTGCGTGCGTGCGTGCGTGCGTGCGTGCGTGCGTGCGTGCGTGCGTGTGTGTGTGTGTGTGACAGCGTGCATCTGTGTGAGTCTGTGTGTGTGTGTGTGTGTGTGTGTGTGTGTGTGTGTGTGTGTGTGTGTGAAGAGAGAGTAATTGAGCCTCCCTTCATCCAATATTTACCCACCAAACCAGAGCAATCATGCGAATTATGTTTACTGGGAACGAAGTGTCTTTCTTCCTCTTTATCTTTTTTTCTCTTTCCTACTTTCCTCATTCCTCACTCGCTCTCTCTCTCCTGGCAACTAGACATCATATCGAGATCCGAGCCAGGGCTAAATCACACACACACACGCACGCACGCGCATGCACACGCACAGGGGAAACAGGCCCATCTGTATTGATGATGGCCTAATTTAGATCTCTTTATTGGACTGATTTACGATGGCCAGACAAATCTGGGCATCTGGACCCAAGTGTGTGTCTGTGTGTGTGTGTGTTGTGTGTTGTCCAGTTGAGCTGATACCCAAACCGGACACTCAATATCCTCCCTGGTTCATTTCATTCTTTCTGCTTGTGTTTCCGTACCTCTCTGTGAATAAGCGGTGTCCTTTACTCTCCACGTCGTAGTCTTGTTTCAGCACTCTGACTCCTCTCCCTACTGTAATGATGACGCACTCCACCCTGAAACATTTTAAAAACACACCAATCATCATACTGAACATGGTAGAACCAGTGTTACAACAAAAAGACAAGACCTGGACCTTTCTAGGTCAAGGCCACTCAATCTCTTATTGTCCCACTGTGCATGTTGGTTTTTGACTTTGCAATTGCAAAAGTTGAGGTGTTTGATTAAGGGTAATATTCATTCACAGCATCTGGGTGTTTCCTTGATGCGCCTCATCAGAATGAATGTATAAACAGAAGCTCACATGTGAACATCACCCTAAGTAAAGAGGTCAGAGATCTTGAGGGGAAAAAAAATTAAGAAAAATTGTCCAGGGGAGACATTAAAAAGAGAAGTTTTGTCTTTTTTTAAGATAAGAGTAAATTTGAACAACTAAGGGATGAAGGGATGTAATCCAAGAGGGAGAGGTCGACTCAAAGGCACATTCATCTTCAAGATCAAGCTCAGGTTTCAACTTTTATTTGTCCCAGTGGGCAGTTTCACAGCAGCTATTAAAAACAGCAGCTTGTCTTTGGGGCTTCTTAAATTTTTTCAGAGATAAAACAATGAGTTTTAGCCTTTTAAAATTGCATAAATGTTTTGGCACCTGCTGAGATTTAGTGATTAAGCCTCATTTCAATTTTTCTTTTTAGTAAAAAGGGAAGATTCCATTCATTGCAACCATGTCTTATTTTTGTAGTTCTGATTGTGTTCACCATGTTAATTGTTGCATCAGTGAAAAGGCAGACCAGATAAGAGACACAACTAGCTAGTCAAAATGCTGTTCATTATAAATATCCATCACTATTTTCTGGTGAGTTCCTGGTTCAACCTTGATCTAACAATCTTACTGGAGTTGTGCAGACACAAATTCGTGTGCAATGAGGGATAATCACGAACATTTTGAAAGTACCTACTTTTGGTATCACCTGTAAATAAAGCAGTTAGTTGGTCTGGCAAAACTATTGGCGTCTGATTGTCTGACTGTTGGTTTCTTGCCCTGTTGGACTTCATTGAAGAGCAGTTACCACGTTCCTAGATCTCATTCGAGAGTACGACATTATCAGAACTGAGATGATGGCCACAGAAAATACAAAATACAAAATCAAGACCAAAGTTGCAATTAAGTAAAGAGTATGTGTGTGTATATGTATGTGTGTGTGTGTGTGTGTGTGTGTGTGTGTGTGTGTGTGTGTGTGCGTACAGTAGTGTCTACACCAAGACAGTGACAGAGGGCTTCATTGAAATAACTGTGGTCTCAAGGGGCCAGCTAAAAAGAGCGAGAGGGTAGGTGAGGGTAGACAGAGTATACGAGAGTCCAGGGAATCATTTAGGGTGTGTGTGTGTGTGTTTTTATGTGTGAGTGTGTGTGTGTGAGTGTGAGTGTGTGTGTGTGTATGTGGAGGGTGATTCATCCGTTCTGGTGGCGTCTAACCTTGGCATGTCCTGCCACGCGTGACGGGGTTACACCCAGATGGCACTCTGCTGTCCTCTACACGTGTGTGAGTTTGTTGGTGTGTAAAGGAGCATGTACTCATCTGGAAGAGTCAGCCTTGTGTGTGTGTGTGTATGTTTATGTTTGCATCTGCACGCAGAAAAAGAGACAAAGAAGAAGAATAAAGGGGGGTGGGGGGTGGAGAACCCTCGTCAGGTTGTTTAGTGTCTTTGTATGATCTTGCCCCCGGGAGAAAGGGTAGAAAAAAGACTGAAAAGTGTGTGTGTGTGCGCCATTGTTTTGCTGTCAAACACTGCTATGAGCACATACGCAGCATTAAACCCCTCCCAACACACACACACACACACACACACACACACACACACACACAAAAACACACACACACACACACACACACACACACACACACACACACACACACACACACACACACACACACACACACAAAGCCTTGTGATGACAGTATATTTATGCCTACTTGTGGAAAGGACAATTGGACCCCTGCAATCCCTTCGTTCTTGTTTAAACTCTGTCACACACCCACACACACACCCACCCACACACACACACAAACAGTGACAGATCACAGACAACTGTCCACCTGCCATTGTCAAGGACTGAGTGTGTCATCTGTCATTATGTGTGAGTGTGTGTGTTCACACACACAGCTGGGGGCTGTTAAGAAAGGGGAAGTACATTTAGGGGAAGTTCACCGCTGAACAAGAACTTGTTACAGAAATAGAAATATATGGACACCTGAAACACACGCACACTTACCCTGATTCAGATCCAGTTCAGTCACACAATCACTTTTCTAAAAGCAAACCCTCTGTATCCGAGTACTTGTTCTTCAACATTTTTTATTCTTACAGATTATTTTTGCTTTGCAATGATAATTTTGGACAGTTGGATGTCTCTAAGGGACTTTTGATGGCTGTGGCTGCTGACTGAAAAACTGTGTTTACCTTTGTTGTAGAGCTTTATGGTTTGGGTCATTTCCAGTTAAGCTGTAAATCTTAATGATATTTCCAACTTTGTAGCAACAGGTTGGGGGAGTTCCTTTTTCAGTACAACAGTGCCACTTCACACAAATTACACGGAGTAAAAGAAAAATGGTTTTCCCCGTTTGGTGTGGAAGAACTTGACTGGCCTGCACAGAGCCCTGACATGATCCAACACCTTTGAGATGAACCGGAACACCAACTGCGAGCCAGGTCTCCACACCAAACACTGTGTGTTGGACCTGACAGTGCTCATGACAGTTTATGTAATGTACTCCATTTTGCTCATACAGAAGTAAAACTGCTCTGTATATTGAACTTTTTTATGGTGAAGAATACTGTGTTGTAAATCTAAATTTAGGACAAGAAAGAAGAAGGCGAGTGAGGAGAGGTTCCTCTTCAGTTCAACCAATCAAACAGACACATGATGACTCATGATTTCCTTTTTCTTTCTCCCTCTTTCTCCCTCTTATCCACTTCAGGTTCCAGATCGATTTCTGGAGGTGGCCCAGGTGACTCTTCGTGAGTTCTTCAATGCCATCGTGGCTGGCAAAGACGCAGACCCGTCCTGGAAGAAGGCCATCTACAAGGTGATCTGCAAACTCGACAGCGAGGTTCCTGAGGTTTTCAAATCCCCCAACTGTCTACAAGAACTCCTCCACGACTGACTAGGGCGAGGGAGGAAACACAGCAAGCAAGACAAACCTCCAAGAACTGTGAGAAGACTTTAAGAAAAGGCCTCTGAAGGCGCACAGTTAGACTAGGTTAAGGTCTTCAGTGAAATACATTTGAAGGAGTTTGACTTTCATAACACGATGCAGAGACTTGAAGTTCTTCTACTTGGAGGCTTCTGGAGAGGTTTGTTGGTGGTTGTTTTTGGTCAGCCCATCTTTTAAAGACAAACGTGCCCTCAAGATGTTTTATAAAGAAAAAATATTCCTCTTCACTGAGGTAGAGGGCTGAAACTCGTGAGTCATACGATACTCAAATTAACAAAGTGTGTTGAGACTTTTATAAATTAAAAGCAAAACAGTGAAAATTGAACCTCCTTGCACTTACAGAAAAGCTCCTCCTTGCCAAAAACCCGATCTCCTCTTTCTCCTCCATCTCGTCCAAGCTCGCTCTTCATCCTCCTTCAGGGATGAGGAGGATTATGGATCAATCTTCAGCCCAAGATTTGGGATCAGGAGTGAACTAAAAAGAAAGATGATAATATATAGAAATCTTTTTATTGTGGATGTTTTTAAGTTACATGGACATTTTGGAAAAAAAAGTGATGTTTCTGTAATTTTTCTCCTTTGTATGAGCTTACAGCTTCTCAGTCACTTATACAGGCACACACACACACACACACACACACACACACACACACACACACACACACACACACACACACACACACACACACACACACACACACACACACACACACACACACACACACACACACACACACACCTCTTGAACAGAAAAGCACAGTAGCAATCCCAATCCCAGACAAACTGGGCAAAAAACAAACTTAGTTTATTTCCCTTCATTTCCCTCCTCTTTTTACTTCTTCCTCTTCTTACTGTACTGAGACTTACTGGTTGTTTGTCTTGACTGTGTGGCTCTCCCTGCCCCTCCCTCGCTGCCCCTTTTGGCTCATGTTGCATTCAGGCACCCAGAGCGTCGATGACAAAATACTGTTTAAGAAAAAAAAGGTTTATCCACATCTGAGACAAACTTGATGAACATATTATTGTAAACTGTTGAAAACCAGATTATGGAGAGACCCATTGTCCTCATCCATGTTTTCTCATTTACTGCACTGATTTTATTTAATTACAAGAGCCTGACCAACACTGGATTTTTGAGGCAGATGCTCTCACACACTGTCAGCACTTATTGGGAATTCAGTAGATATGTTTAAGACCTTCTGAAGGTTGCTTGACTGAAAAGTATTTGACTTTTTTGTTTTGAACCACTGCTTTATCTCCTACACACCTGTCTGTTTACAGTACACTTTCTGCACGACAAGGAGCCCTTAAGTGTTGTTATCTGAGATTTATGACCAAAATATGTACTGAGCAGGATGTTTTACAGGAAAAATACACGTCAGTGCTCTCTGGTGGACAAACTATGTAATGGTGACTACATAACCAAAAACAAAGTGTCAGTTATCAGCCAATATATACACCACTATAAAAATGCCAACGGCAGCCTCCACCACTTCTGGCTTTTTAATTATAATATTTGGAAAATATAGCACTGATATAGGATAATGGATAAATGCTTAAGACATGACAGGTGCTGTACAAATTTTCATGTCATTGTGTGTGTTTTATTTAATTTCTGTTAGATGCTTCATTTGTACGTCATGTTTCACAGAATCTCAAAATCACATTTATGTCAGTTTTTCACTTTATTTTTTAAAGTAATGTTGATTTACACAGGGCAGTTTGGTAAAAGTGTTTGTTTAATTTCTCCATTCATTCCAGTTTCATCTGGTTCTTTGATCAGAAAGATGAAGAATTATCATTTAAGTATTTGTAATTAAGTTTAAGTATTGATTGGACTTTAAAAATAAACACTTGCACTGAGGATTGTAACACATTTAAAAACTCAGATGGCTGACTGTGGTACAATCAGATGTTCTTAGTTTTAAGTTTGTATCTCATACATTCAGAAATGTTCAATTTTAACCCCCTTCATCATTGACACATTCGATTTCTTTAGATATTTCTCTCTGCTCTGGGCGGCCAAGAGGGGCAGCTACACCAGCCAGGTCATGTGTGAAGTGTTTAAGGTTTTAACAGCAGAAAAAAAATACATACAACAAAATGCTGATATTTGTAGCTTGTATAGATGTAATAATTACTCTGATCACTCTGATACTGTTATTTATAATTGAAATAATTATTCCTATTAATGTTATTCTGATGATGATGATTATTATTAATGCTTGCTACAGATTTGACCAGTGGTTTACTCATTGTTTATCCATCACACTGCAACATGAAATAAATTATTCTTTGAAAAAAAAAAAAGGAGGGGGAGGGGATGTTTGGTTTGTACGTGTGTGATTGTACTTTTCTCTGTTCTATTCGCGCCCAGCAGAGGTGCAGAGGGCGTTGACCGTTTGCCTGTGCCTTCCCACACACACCAAATCACCATCAACCCAAGCAGTAACTAGGCAACATGATGGCCACTTTAACTCTGTCCATGCCCTCCCTCCCTCTCTCTGTCTCTCTCTCTCTCTCTCTGGATTCTGTATAGGGGACATGTGATCCCTTGTTGTTGTTGCTGATGAATTGAAAAGAGGAGCGCTGTGTGATTATTGTCAGCACAAAAGCCTCAAAAAGCTGCTGACGCCTAGATTAGCCAGTACAAAGACACAGGGACAGACACACACATACACACACACACACACACACAAAAAGACATAGGTACAGACACACACAAAGGCACAGGGACGAGGCCCGTCTGCCCTCATTGCCCTACTATCCCTCTCACTCCTCCATCCCTTCTCTGTTCATACTCTCTCAGCCCTTTATCACTGATATTACTCTCTCCTCTTCCCCATTTTTACCTCTCCAGTCTCTCCCCTCTTTGCTTCCATTCTCATAGCTTTCACTTCATCGACCCTCCTCTCACACCACTTACCTCCCTAACACACACAAACACACAACATGCCCTCTGTGTGTTGGCGCCAAACACTAACTGGCATCACACAATGCCAACCAGCATCACCAGCATGAGATAAAGTGCCAGCACTCAATGTGCCTCTCTTTTTTCTCCTCTGTCCTCACACTCTGTCTCTGCCTCTCTCCCTCGCTGTCTATCTCTCTCTCTCTCACACACACACACCGAAAATATGAGGGGAAAAAACAAGGTGTGTATAAAACATGGCTACAAGTTGTGCTGTGCTCATGTTTAAATTAAATTCCAACAATGATATGGCAGCATTTGCATGTAATAATGCAGCTACTGCCAGAAGTACGATGCTGATAATAACATAGTAAAGCAGTTTATAATCCCATAAAGTTATGCCTCCTGTAATAAACCAGCTTCTATGAAGATTGTTTTCTCTATGAAGAAGTCAAAGGGGAATAAAGCAAAAAAAAAGGAAGTTACCCACCTTACAAAATAAAAGCATAGACTTCTACAAAAAGGCCTTTTTGAGACAGAGCTACTGTTACCTTTGATTTTTTTAGCGTACAGTGTTTGGCAGGACGATGATTGCCTTAAAGGTATGGATAATAATCAAAATACTAGGGGTTAGTTTTTATTAGGTAAATTTATGTTGTTCATAACTGCAGTTAATTAATCAACTTGCAATTCATGTTAAGAAATTTAAGTCAATTTTAGAGACCAGACTTGGAATAAAGGATAATACAGCATAATCTAAATGTTTACACTTCTGAATCCATGTCTCCTTTTATTTCCCCATTGATGCACATAGGTCTGGTGTTGGGCTCACTGCCAGCCGGAGAAACTATCAGCCCAACCGTGATCCCAACCCAGCGCTGCTGTCTAGGTGGGATTAACAGAGGGACTGCACTTCTCTTGCGCCAGAGCCAGGAAAACAACGAGGGTGGTCACCAAGCATGGATGAGATTAATGCAGCTGTACAAGTTGTTGCAAGTTAACTTTACAAAACTATAAACTCTTACAACCATAACAGCTTTGTGATCAATGTGAAACACTGTTCCTTTCAACTGCTGCTGCATCCAGCTACATCAGTGGGATGGATGTGTCACTTTACTGATTGGTTAGGACAACATGAATGCACGGTCAGACTGAATAATGACGGAAAGTTAAATGGTAACTAAGTCTGATGAGTAGGTTAGATTTTTAACACATTATATATGGAACTTTCAAACTACAGCAAGGATGATAAGTTAGTGTGGTCTTGGGAAGTTGCTTAATCTTGTTGTTACTGGGATGCAGCACACAACAACACAGATGGATGTCATAAAGACACATAAAAAAAAAGAAAAACTGTAGCAGATTTCAGCTTTAAGAATGAAAAACACAGATATACAGACGGGGGGGGGGGGGGGGGGGGGGGGTGAGCAGTATCTTGTGCATTAGCTTACGCTGCCAAAGCTTTTCATTAGAACAGGAGGGCTGAACAGGAGGTGGGGTCACTCTTTGCTCTATATGATCACACACACACGCCGTCTGCCTGTGAAAGCACATCTGAGCAGCGCAACAATAAAACAGCTGTGTTTGTGTTGGCCTGCTGATTGTTTCATTCTCAATCACCCAGTCATACGCACAAACGCACTAACAGAGACACAAGCTCGCTGACTGTCCGCAGAGATGGCATGACAGTGATACATCTTGGGTAATAGCCACTGTTATTATGGAGTAGGGAGAGAGTTTATTATGGAGAAAATCACTCCTCAACATAATTTTATTAGCTCTGACTCTCTTCTCTGTGTTAACTGCTGCTACAGTGAACTGTGGTGTGTGTATGTGTCTGAAAGAAAGAGTTTTTTTTTTAAATAAACAACGACTACATTTTTAGGATAAAATTTAGTGGTCAGCTTGTTGGTCTGCATTCTTTACTCTGGGAACAAAGAAATCATCACATATGTCTTCTTTCTTGTGGTCTTTTTTTTTCTGATTTTAGGATGCATTAGGAAATTGGAAAAGATGGGCTATAACTTTGCTCTATTTTTCCAAGTTCATCTCGAGTAACAGGAAATGTTAACTAAAGTGTGGAGTCTGTGAGTACCTGAGTACACAGTGACAACCATGGAGGTGTGCATTGTCAATTAAGCCATCCTTCTATCTGTGGAAGCCGATCCATGGTTGTCTGTGAAAATATTGTAGTCGCAAGTGTTTTCATTTCTGTCTCATCAGCACATTTGCACATCATTCATTCACGCAGCTAATATAGGACTTGGGAGCCCCGTCTGACCTCAGACTGACCTGTTCGAATCTAAATTCAGCTTTAATTACGAGTCATTATAACACATTAACTTTAAGACATCATTCAAACAACTGACTGATTGAATTGGACCATCATTCGCTGCAACGATCACCGTTATCTTGTTGAACAGACTTTAATCAGTCAGCGCTGCATGTTCACTTGCATCGGTTCTTTAAGATGGCACCCAGGTGAATGAAGCTAATTGTTATTTGGAACAGCTGCCCCGACAGCGTTTTCACTTCCTCCTCCCAGCACGCTCTGTATATCTTTGTTTCTCCATCAGGTCATGCTTCTGTTTCACTCCAGCTCATCCATCCATTTTGTTATCTATCCATTCTTCGATCTCTCTTTGCATTCAATTGATTCCTGTCTGTTATGTAATGTTTCGGCCAAATCAGCCAACCATCTATCCTTCATCAGTCCTTCCATTTGTCAAAAGGTTATACATCTATTGATCTATCACTGATCATATATCATTTCCTTTTACTATGTATTTTCATCCATTAATCCATCTTTAAGTCCAAGAATCATCCCTCCATCCTTCCGTCTTCTTTTTATCCCCCTTCTAACCGACATCCGTCCCCCCTCCCTCATTCCTCCTACCATCCCTCCATCTTTCCTTCCATCAGCGGTCTGTTCGCTAATCAAACACCATCTGTCCTTCCATCCCCAACCTGTCAGGAACAGCTGCCAGCCGCTCTCTTAACAACACTTTTAACAACCCTGCCGCATCTTCCACGGCCCGCCACCCGCCGCCGCCTGCACCGGGCGGACGCCGCCGATCAGGGCCACCACCTCCTTTACAGGCTCACATGAACACAGCAGACAAATGTGCTATCAGTAGCACACAAAACTTACAGCAGAGAAAAAACTGGAAAGAATGGAAATAAGAATGAAAATACAAAGGAGAATAAAAAGAAAAGAAAAGGAGGAGGTGGTTACGGAGGAAAGAAAGAAAGAAAACAGAGGTGAAAGTAGAACAAAAACTTCTTCTGACCTCTTGTTGAACCTAAGTAGCACCGTTATCAACTAGAAAATAAAATGATTCCAGAGAAAGAGGAATAACGAGCTAGCAGAAAGTATAAACGGAGAGATAAAACAAAGGAGAGATGGCGCACGGTAAACAAGTGGAAGTCTAAATAGTAATCAAGGGAAGAATCAGCCGCCTGCTCAAAAAAAGGGTTTGGAGCTAATGGTGGGAAGTAAAAGCTCCCAATACACACACACACACACACACACACACACACACACACACACACACACACACACACACACACACACGAGAATACAATTTTTAACACGACTGCTGTACAATCACCACTCACACACAATCATTTCAAGAAAACAATCACCTTAAAGTTATTCAAACATAATAATTTCCTCAAACATGATACAATCATCACTCACACATACGCATCACAAACATAATCACCTTCCAATATTCTCTCTCTCTCTCTCACACACACACACACACACACACACACACACACACACACACACACACACACACACACACACACACACACACACACAGACACACACACACACACACACACACACACACGCTGAACAAACTGCACTGCTGTTGTCGTGAACATGCCAAGACATTTTCAAGTGTTATATCCTGAGGAACTTCCCCAACCAATCATTGGTACATAGGCCAGATGTTCACTTGTGCTTCAATGCAATGTTCTCCTGGCGCGCACACACACACATACACACACACTGGCTGGCATCTTTGTCTCTCTCTCCCTTTACGCATATGAGCATTTGATATGAGACTGAAACGCCATGACTGCACTTTTTCATCACACAAAGGGGAAGAAAAAAGGGTGAGAAGGGGAAAAAGAATTAAAGGAGGCAATGAAAAGATAGACAGAAAGCCAGAGTTATACAGGGGAAAATAAAGAGAAAGAGTGTGACTGATACACAGGAGTCAATGGGAAAGAGGGACTATGTGAGATAGAGATTTATTTAACATCACAGAATCAGTAAATGCAGCAGCAGTGGAGATTGCAGCTGCTTCAGGTAAATAATAATGCCTGACCATACATACATAAGGACATACATCCTGCAGATTGTTAATGGTTTTTAATCTCTCTCTTTTTTGAGTGACTTTGTTGGGGAAGAAGAAAAGATTTCCCCACATTTGTCACATAAGACATGCCTGTGAGCCTCCTGCCTGAGAATCCAAGGCTCACATGGTCAGCGGCTTTTTTTTTTGCAAAATGCAACAAGACTAAAAGAGGACTGAAACATGCTACTTAGAACTCAATGTGCAAGACAGTAGGGCAAGAGTAATAAAAGACCTGAACCAACCTGCAAGGCTGTCTGTGTTATACATATTTAATGTAGGTTATCTCACACTGCTGTGGATTTCTTCAACTAAGCAGAGCGCATCCATCCACTTTAATAATCAGTTTCAGCACAGATAGAGCCACACATTAGTTCATCTGCTCCGGCTGATCTCAGCAGACAGTTGCTAACTGGCGTTACCTGGCAGGTGGGTGCAGACTGAACAAAGAGGAGTGCACACAGTGTTCAGTCGTGTTCTGTGGCTTCACTCTGTTCCTCCTGTACGTGCCACCGTTAAACTTAGTACTAGACTGCCTGAGCATCTGGAAATCGGGAGACACCCAATTTTTCACAATACAGATATGTTACACATCATTAAAAGTAATTTGGATTCAGCAAATTAATTTGATTTATTTGCCCACAAGCCCTACATCTTTTAAGTTACACCTCAAAAGTTATCTAAGGCCAATTTAGTTGTTGAGGAATTTTTTTAAGGTTTATTTTTTCCATGTAGAGCATCTTTAACTGGGTTTTAAAGGTGCTGAATAAACAAATGAAGTATTTCATTATTATTATAAAGATGTTATAAGGACCTCGGTGCAGGGAAGAACAGCAGTTCTGCTGACCAATCTATTCTAACTCTAAAAGGACTTCTTTTCACATCGTGCTTTATGACAGATGACATTTTGTGTGGCACATAAACCCTGAGAGTTCAGAACAAACACATTTAAATTCACCCTCAGTGGTGTGGTTCAAGGGGTGGACTGTACTATTGTATGGACCGTCATGATATGTTAACGGCCCCCGGAGGGTTAACCTTACCTACTGTGATGAGCCCTTGCCTTTTCCTTTAGCACCACCATTTTTGGTTTTCAGTGAAAAGTCTTAACTACTACTGGATGATTGTCAAGGAATGTGGTTCAGATATTCATGTTTCTCTGAGGATGAATCCTCTGGACTGACATGAAATTTCAAACTGAAGTTCAACACAGACTTTGAAACTTAACCTTGATCCACCTTACAATTAGGTTTCCTTTACAACCAACATTACACAATGTTATCTATTCACTTTGATTTCCCATGCTTACATTGTGCATATACAGTATGTCGACTGAATTACAAGAAAAATTCAGCTCATGTGTGGATGGCTGAAGAACATTTTCCACAGTCTGCTGCCAGTCAAATGTATGTGCCTCCTTTTCTCTTACAGGTTTGATTTAATAAAACAAAAGCCCCAGGAAGCTGCAAAAAAAAAAAAGCAGAGAAGCAGATTTATTCAAAGCTTCACAGTTCTCTTTGCATCAAAGAGTAACAGGAATTCATTTATTGAAAATGATGTTTCGAGGACACATCGAAATCATCTTTCGCTGCAGCCAGTGCTTTCCAATTAATGCTAGCTGATAAGCTTTGCGCAATAGGCGAGTCATTAAAACAATGTCATGCCGTCAAATTCAACACCAAAGCAGAGTAAACGGATAAAAATGACTTGCAAGTTGAAACTTTTGTAACAAGAGACCATTACAAAGATACAATCAGAGGCACTAATAACTAAAGATTTTCGAGGTTATTTGACATGAATAAAGTTTGGTAGCCGCTGTATTAGTCACTGAAATCAAAGCTTTTAAACTTTTCATTTGTCAAATGATGTTTTTTTTTCTGTTGCGTATTATCAGACATCCTGACTGCAGGAGCTGGACACCCTGTGTTGGCAAAACTCAACCAGCAGAGAGAGGAGACTTCTGGTGTGGAAATCAATTCAGGCTCACACAGCGCAGATACAGGGGGCTCACGCACACATTAATACATGCTTATAGATGAACACACTTTCAGCATTTGCTTGGACACACACACACTTGAGGGAGTGTGTCAGCCACGTGTCTCATGTCCAATAAGGGCATTAAGTCTGTCAATAAGAGCCTTTCAAGAATACCAGGGGTTCTATCAACTGACACACAGATACACACGAGATAATACATCCTCATCTGTGCACACACACACACACATGCAGCACACACACACACACACACACAAGGACTAACTTCCCCCCTCACACTTTGTCCTTTAACCAGACAAAAATGGAGAGAAGCCTGGGGCTGCTCCAATTTAATCCACATCACCCACCCCTCCTGACATCCCCCGACTCACACATTTGTCAGTTTCCTCCTCTTTGTCGCTTTTCTTCCTTACGTTTTTTTTCCCCCTTTACTGATTTTTTCTGTGGCTTCTGTCCCCTGTGATGAAAATCTAAGGAAGCGCCATGGATCAGCCCCCTTTTTATGTATTTGTCCAAAGGTAATGCGTCAGATGCCTGTGATGACTTTTGATGATGGGTCTGATTTATCATGCATTTGTGTATCTGTTGAATGTATTAATTGCACTCGCAAACATTTTTAAGTTAGGATTTCAAAAGGATTTAAGGGATTTTGAGATTATTTCAACAACCCCAAATAAAATTTTACAAAAAATAAATAAATAAAATAAATGTTTTTTGGAGCAAGGGCGATACAGCCACCTAAGTGACTGCTCTATTTCATCCCATTAAAAGAACAGCAAACTCTGGCCTTGGACAAAATGACTAAACTGAATATCCAGCTCACTGAAGTGTCCTTGAGCAAGCCACCAAATCCAGCTCAGGGCTACTTTTCCTGACAGAAACCAAAACTCTCTGACAAAGAAAGCATCTCAGGATAATGTGATGAGAATGATTAAACAATACAACAATGGATAAAAATCCCTTCAAAAACAAGATGTTGGAAAATGCCATCCATTATTTCGACAAACGTGTTCGGAGGTATTCCAACTCAAATAACTTAAAATCCAACTCCACCACACCACAGTAAGTGAGGTAACAATTGCTCGGACAAAGCAAGTAGCTACACAACCAACAAACAGCATGCAGGACGGAAATGATAACTGCAACAAATAGCTGAGGTTAATCAGCCCATCTAAACCAATAGAAAATCTCTCATCTAAAACTGCGGACTGGAGTTGTGCATTTGCAGCGCGGTCGTTGCATATCACCTGAAAGCGTACAGTATCGACTACTTCTTGAGTTTGGGCTAACTAACGATTGTTTTCATTAATCTGTTGGTTTTGTGTAAATTTATTTTATTAGTTTGATGAATCGTTGGTCTGTAAAATGTCAGAAAATAGTGAACTGTCATAATCACAACATCTTTTTCTCAAAGTGAAGTCTTCAAATTGCTTGTTTCCTCCGAGCAACAGTCCTAAACTTAAGCATAGCCACTTTACACAGACTGAGAGAAGAAGGTGGAACCAGATATTTGCTTGATGAATGACTTAAATGATCAATTACTAAATCTGTTGTTGATTAATTCTCTCTCAACAGACGCATTGATTGATCGTCAAACTAATTTCAGCACCTAAATAACTAACAATAAATACTCAACTAAAGTTTTTAGAGGACATTTAAAATCTTATTTCTGGAGAGTCTTTAGTTCCTGTGAGTGTCCTTGGTTTGAGAGTTTCCATTTCACGTCTGTAACAGCACATGGACTGACGCCCAGCACAGATGTCATCTCCTCTATTTTATATCTCTGCATGTTGTCATCCTTGAGCAGAGAGGAAATCTCTATTCGTGGATAAAATCTGTATGTGACTGGAGACAAATAGTTGAGGTGTGTAGCAGGTGCATATGTGTGTGTGTGTGCATGTGTGTGTTTAAATGTTCTGAGTTGCTTAAGCTCAGTGTCTGTGTTGTCCTATTGTTAAGACCTCAGAGTGGGCCAAGGAATTTCATTTATCAAGAAATGGATATGGCTCTTCGAGGAGCCCTCTTCAGAAATACACACATACTATAAATAACTAAAGGAGACAACAGGCACTGCCAGAGTGAAGCTGCTTACTCGTTCACAGGAAAGAAGGGGGAGTGGAGTTACAACAGGTAGAAAAAGAAAGCATGTTGGTTTTTAGGTATAGGGGAAATGCATGAAATTCAGGTAGACATAAAAAGAAGGGAGAAAGAAATGAAGATAAATTTGAACAAGTGCTTGATAAGTGGAATGAAAGAGAAGTGACAGAGGGGAAGAATGTCAGTCCTCCAGCGCTCATCTGTCCACACACAGACAGACTACAAATAAGCTTGTGCGGCTGCTTTGAACATGCAGCGGTCAAGGTTCACTGGCAGGTCAACTGGTTGACTGGGTGGAACAGAACATGGAAAATAAAACACACACACATGCACACACACGCGCACAGTTGCACACACACAAACAAAGACACTTGTGGACAGCTGTCAATTGGCAGCTAAGCAGGTCTGATGTGAAACAATGGGGCTGAAGGAGAACAGCAAAGAGCTTTATTGGGGTTAAAACAAGGTTAAGCTCTCAGGTTGGCATGTGCCATGGTACATCAGTATGAGACACGCCAGGAATCTTATGTGTGTTTATAACACACAAACATCCTCCAACACCAATTCTTTTTACAGTTACTGCGCACGTAACGAGACACTGAGGAATTTTCAGCCTCTAACACACTGAACCAGAAACTAAAGGCTTCAACATTGGGGAGAGTAAAAGGTAATGTTAAGCAGTCATGTAAGCAAAAGGGGTAATTATGGCAAAGTGAAAATTAGGGCAGCAACTAACAAATATTTTCAGTATCAACTGATCTGACAATTATGACGAATCCCCTTAAAACTTTCTAAAACGCCAAGTGAATCTTCATTTGCCTTAATCTGTGTCACTGTTTCAGCTCCAGTCTAGTCTGGTCATGTCTAGTCTAGTCCTATATCTGCACCTGCATCGCATACACACTTTCTGCACCGCGACAGTAAAGTAGTCCAACGAACGTATTCAAACAGCTTTTGCAGCATCAGATTTAAGTTGTTTTTTTTTAGCCAGATGAGTAGACATTTGGCTCAAATATTATATAATCATCTTTCTTTTGACCTGACATGAACCTGATGGACTGATAGTGAGTCAAATACAAATTTGACAAAAATCTTTTTCCAGTTTTCAAAATCCATATTTGAAGGAAAAAAAAACACAATTAACTCTGATTTGAATTTGTTGTGACACAAATGGCTTCATAACAAGAATGTATTTTTATTGTTATTTATCTTTTTAATGTTATTATTAAGATGATTAAATTCAGATATCTGTTATACTGAAAGGAGGTGGGCTTGTAGGGTGTCAGCACGTGGCTCCATAACTATTCACAAGTCTAGCCTTTTTCATATTAAAATCCAGCACTGGTTATACTAGTGGATCTCTTCTGTCACTTTGCAGCAAGTTTGTTAATCAACAAAAGAGGAGTTTTCACGTTCCTTGTCTCCAGCACACATTAATCAATTAGACATTGTTTATGCACAACAATACGCTACATGTTTTTTACTGTTCAAAGCCTCTTACATTGCCAGGGCATCAAAGTGTATAATACAGCACAGGGCACAGTCCTGCCTTTTACCATGTAATGCTCTTTTACTGCCCCCTGTCTTTTCTTGGCAGTCCATAAGAGATGGAGAGAAAACAGAAAAGTGAGAGAAAAGACGGACAAAGGGCCTCTTTTCAGACAGAGAATAAGCCTTTGATGAGAATAATAGAGACAAACATATGATAATGAAATGTTTTGGAAATATTTGGAAGAATATATTGCTATGGCTTTAAGGATCACTACAGATTACAACAGCAGACTAGTGGAGTGGAGAGTGAAATTGAATGCTCGGACAGATCCTGTTGTTGGCTGCCTTGAAATCAACGGAACTGAAATGACAACTCAATGAACAAGTCTCTGACGAAACCTGAAATTGAATCTTCTCACTATAATCTAAAATCACTAGTCAATCACTTATAATACAACAACGACTCACAAGTACATCAACAAGTGCTTCCCAACCCTGTGATTTAAACTGAGCAAAACAAACTTCCACCTGAACTCAACTTTGCTGCAACAGGATCTGCCCATCTCCAAAAAATCTGGAAATCCAAATCTGTCAATTCAGCAAACAACGGACGAACATATATAAATCATATGGGTGAGAAATACTTAAATGAACTAACGGTTACTATAGAGAGCAGAGTCAGCGGTGAACATAAGCTACATCTATACAGACTGTGTACCCCCAAACTTGACCTTAGCTGACCCTAATGGATCACCAACCAGTGACTCTGTGCAGCTTGCTGTTATCACTCCTGGTCATACTGAACATTAAAATCAATGAATAAATGAGTGCAAGTGATGGAGTCACAATCCACAGTCCCCACGCCACAGAAGAATGTATTTGAAAGTTTATCTGAAGTTTATAGCAGGCTTCAGTCTGAGTAAACCAAATCAAGTAGCTGTCTTTCAAAGTTACAGTCATTCAAGGGAATTTTGCACTAAAAAGATCAACTTTTAAAGATAATAAAGGTTTGTTAACTCAGTGCAAAATATATTCCAAAGTTTATCAGTGGCTACTGTGAGGTCTCTGTTGTCCAATAATGTACTGTGGATTTTGTTCTCATCACAATAGAAGCACATTCAGAAGGGATCTGCTAAGTATGTCATACTTGACTGTTGTGCAATTACAGCATCTCTCAAATCACGCTGACTGCAAGTTTCTGTTTGTAGAAATATTAAACAATGATATAAAAAAATGATAATATAAATCCATCATATTGTACAAATGCACATGACCTCCTGTACATATATAGTGGCGTGTTGTGCAACCCGAAGCAACAGTACAATGATGTAGTGAACATGAACTGGTTATAGTGGCAAACAGATGAGAGTTCCCACTGGGTTGAAACCAAGTTTCAAAGGTGAAGTCCATCACTGCACTCACACTAACAACACATGCCAAGAATTAAAAAAAAAAAAAAAAAGTTTCATAAATATAATCTGAGTTGAAGTATTTGGCGACCTGAGGGCATAATCTCTCCACAGACCACTCAGTCTTCCTGTACTGATCCCACTCCTCCTCATGAGCCTCATGAAAAAGGTATAAGCACAGGACAAGAGTTCATTCTCATTCATGTTTGTCTCTAGTAGGAAGAATAATTCACATTTGTTAACGTCTGATGATGATCTTGAAGTTTGAAAACCTCTGGCTCCTTTTGTTTTCAACGAACATCTCTTTCTTCCAAAGTACAATAAGATGAGCAATGAAATAAATAACATAAATAACAGATTTGTAGATGGAAAATAGCAGCTCTCTTAAAAACAGATAACCTGATGACTCGTTATCGTAAGCGTTAAATCTTTCACAATCTGACTGTGTTTACTGGCTACATTTATACCAAACATGCCTTAATTTTATGACTGAACCTTTGACTTCCTTAAGTTTTGTAGATTGTAATGGTTAACTAACAGAAATCTGGACACTCAGTCATTAAATATGTTGCTGAGTTGTTCCCAGATTTTTGAAGTTATTTGCATGTTTGAGCATATAAAGCTCGGAGGCAGCAAGTTTATGAACATGTGCAATCATGCACACATTACATTAAACTTGTGCAGTCCTTAACCGTAACTTTAATATACACATAAGGATATAAAGGCACTGGCAGCTCTGTTGTGAGCCTGGCAGCCTTTTTTTCCCACATCGCCACTAATAGCATATGACAAAAAGTTAATTTCCCTTCTGAAGTGTCTCCATGCATTTTATTTAAGTCTTAGTATGGTGTTTAAATTGTATTGCAGAGAATTGGGAAGCTGTTGACAGTGATGATCTGCTCTCAGTTTTGTTTTATGTACCGTTATTTGTCACTGAGTGTAGCACAACACAACTATGTACTTCCATTTCACAAGGTTATCAAAACAAACGTGATTGGTTGTTGCTACTGAGTATTTTCAGTTTGTTAAAAAAAAATCTGAGTGGAAATTTAAATGAAAATAGAAAAAATATTGCAAAAAGTTGTTTGTTTGTTGGTGTATCAATAAAAACAAAATGCAAGGACTAAACAACGGATCTGTGTGGAGCAATGAGGAAACTAACAGGAACAACATTAAATTAATAAATGAAACAAACATAAATGTAATATTTCCACATGGTTTTCCATCATCTGAGGTTGAACTGGTGCTGTTTTGATTACGTCATCTTGTTGCAGCCTCTTCTTTTACAGTGGTTTAATGGAACCTAACTCAAGTAGCAGCGCCACCAACTGTCTGTCCTGAAGAACTAAATTTTGACAAGTGATGTTGGGAACTGGGCTGAAATCAACAAATAGTGCAAATAAAAGATATGAAAGAGACAGAAAAACTGGAGATAACCCACAAAAAACAGTGTACTGAAGATAAAGTACGCAACCATTTGTTGGCATACACACACACACACACACACACACACAGAGCAGAATCAGCTATTATAAAGCTGCTCTGCTCTTGAGATGGTTGAAGAAGGAGAGTAATAACACAAAATGACAAACAATATGGCTGCCGAGTGCTTTCTTGATGGGAGCCTAAATTGAGTGGATGCAGGTCCCGGTTAAGCCCGGCTGCGTTTTACCAGGGGAAGGTTTTAAGGGGACACGGCGAGCCGATGTTCAGTGATTGAATGTAGTGCCCTCCCCCACCCCACCCTCTTGTCATTATAACACAGTTTCTCCTTAAGAACTAAATCTACTTATGATTGTTTTTAGATTTCTTTTTCATATATTCCTTATCATTTTCTTTAATTCAAAATGACAATCTGGACGTCGTAATCCATCATGGATTTAACGATTTCCCCATACGCTCCGCTGCCCCTCCCAGAGCCAAATAATCGTAATGATTTAGGACTTGGGACTTGACTCAAGGGGGATAGAAAAGCAAGAGATGAAAAAGAAAGAAAATACAAAGAGTGACAGAAAAAGAAGACGGATAAAATGATGTGGGAGAACAGCAAAAGAGACATAATGACAAGTGACATGAGGGAGAAGAGAGGGAAGGACGAGCTCAAAGAAGTCTCTTATTAATCAAGACAAGGAATAAAACAAGGTTGTAATATTCACAAATGGTGCCCACGCTGTGTACCCACCACCACATCCTCTCCCCCACCACTTCCCTTTTGCTTTGATAGTATTAGAAAAATGAAAACGAAATCTTTAGATTAGAAAGATTGGAAAAATTGAATTACAGCGGTTGCGTGGGGCCGAGTGGATAAGCGAGAGCCAAATCTTCATCTCTGACGGACTGGGAAGGGAGGGAGGGTGGGGGGTGTAAATGATGAAAAATGAAATAGGGTATATCTGGAGGGCGGAGCGGAATGGATGGAGGGAGCGAGGGGGGGACGAGAGATAAGAAGCTGGGGTCATCCCCTGTTCGGTTCGGCCTGCTTTTCTTTCAATCCCAAATCCAACAATCAGTTTAAGCTTTGACCAGACTGTATAACAGAGAGAGAAACAAAGAGTATATTTAGAATATCCGAAGTCAGTGATGCCCAATTTCCATGAGTTAGCATCAGGATGGGCTGCAGACGATGAAGAAGCTTCACATCTCTCCATCCAGCACAACATACATTTCCATCCACTAAAGACGAAGCAAAAATGAGCTAACACCATTAGACGGTTGAGAGAAAAATAAATTGTTAAATCGTTTCAGTCAGTGCATCATCATCATTCACTGAAAACCTGTATTCATTCTCTGCTTCCTCTCACAAAATGTAAGGATTCTTTGTCATATATCATTTTACACTGAATATTATTGGGCTTTGGACATTTTGAAGTCTTCACCATGGTAGCTCTTGATGGTTAACACTGACAGTACTGTTGAGTGTACATGGATTTAAGTTTAAGAGTTCAGAGAATTTTTTTTTTTAAGTTCTCAGTAAGAAAAAAATGTTTTTGCATTGATGTGTACAACAGTAAAAGAAATCATGCTTGTACTTCAAGCCCAGAAGAAACTGAGGATTATCAGTTATGTGTCATTCACCTTCAACAGAGTAAGGAGCTGAAGTCTAAAATAATTTGTCCATTTAAAAATAACAAAATGTTACCTAAAGAATTCTTGTAGAAATGCAATAACATCATGCCTGTTCTTCATCCGTAATTTGCACATTGTGGCTTTTTACTTTTAGAAGATCAGCAGTATGTGTTGGAGTGCTCCTCCTCAGGAAGCTCAGGTCCTTTGACGTGTGCAGTGAAATGCTGCACATGTTTTATCAGTCAGTGGTGGCCAGTGTTCTCTTTTATGCTGCAGTCTGCTGGGGCAGCAGCATGTCAGACATGAACACAAGGAGACTGGACAAGCTGGTAAAAGGGGCTGGGTCTCTGCTTGTATGGAATCTGGACTCACTCAGGACTGTTGTGAAGAGATGCATGCAATGTAAGATGGAAGCCATCTTGGACAATACCAACCATCCTCTCCACAACATCCTGGCAGGACAGAGAAGCAGCTGCAGCAGAGGTTCAGGAGATCCTTTGTTTCCACTGCCATCAGGCGATATAACAACTCAGCCAAAGGAAGTGGACTCATTTAATTATTGTAGTTAATCTATTATTCACTGTTTTTATTACTATCAACAATGAGCTAATGGACACATAAATTCCCCCTAGGCCATAAATAAAGTGTCTGTCTGTCTGTCTGTCTCTCTGCCTGTCTATCTGTCTATCAATCACACAGACATATACGTATATATATAGTATAACCCCCTATCCCTGACCTCACGTCCTGTTGCTTTAATCCCGTTTCCAAAACAATAGGACACTCTAGGGGTAAAACAAGGAATTGCATGAGATGTAGGCGTCTACAAATGAATTCTCCTTTGAAATAAGTTGAATACAATTGACCAGTTGTATTAATTATGTGTTGTTGCATTCAGGAAACATAGGGGAAATTCTTCATAAAAGTTATATTAATTATTACTATTGTTGCAATACAAACATGTAATTTAAAGGTGCATTTAACCTAAAGTGGCGCTGTGCAAAGCTGAATTAATGTGATGCATGCTGGTTATCTCCTGTGGTTATCTCTTCCTGGCAGCTCAATATTTACATATGGGCACCCAACACTATATTTTAATTTGCAGCAAGAAAGCTGTAAAAACAGTTCAGTTTAAGAGTTTGCTGCTGTAAAAGTAGTAATGGCCTTATTTTTAATGTACTATGAAGGCTATGGTTCTCAATATAGCAGAAAGAAATAATCACTCTCAAAGTGTTGCTCTAGCACTCCATGTATGATTTCATCCACCTTAACTTTAACCAATCAGCATTGATGTTTTCATAAAACATACTCTTAACTTTAACTTGATTTGAATTTCATGTGTGTCGAAAGACTGACTTTCTGGCCGAAAAATGTGTTAGAACAACATAGTCACTGAAATCTAACCTAAAACAAGACACTTCGCATTTAAAATGACCTCTGATTAATTACATTGACATGAGAATGAGAGGAAAGCACAAAAATTTAAAATTTGAATTAAAGTAAAAAGTAATCAAAGTAAATACAGTATACCTAACAGACACCATCACCATGGCTAAAACATATTAGCTTAAATATTAAGCATTTCAATGTGACTTATTTTGAGGCCATCCTATGCAAACTACATGACAGACTAACTGTAGCTCATGTGGCTGCCAATTTTATTCTCCCTCTATCATCTGCTCCTCAATATTGTTTGTGTGAGAGGAAAGCTTGTTACTTTTTAATCAGACCTTTTTTTAATCACCATCTACGTAGAACTGTAATTTCAGAATAAAAGCTTAACCTCCTTTTACTAATACTAATCCAAGGTTAAATTCAAAGGCAAAGGTTTTCACCATTCACACCCATAAGGCTGTACATAACATATATAACATCAATTTCATTTTCCTGTTATTATTGCTGCCAGGATTGTTGCTCTTTTTTGCCCCATTTCTGTTTGCAGTGTGTAGAAGCATCCAGCAGGTGTCCCCACAGGACAATTATTATTTTACTTGCAAGAACAGCTCAGTTGAGTGTTGGTTAACTGCATTACTTTAATTTGTCATTACATGACACAATTACTGTGTTACCTTTGCATGTAATTACCCTTAGGTCTGTGGAAAATGAGGATAAACTACTTATCCCAAGTAATCTGAGACTGTGAAATGATTATAATCGATTTACATAATTAGCAGTCATTCACTCGACTGATAGATCTCACCTTCATCTGTTTGTATCTTCTGTGATTCGTGTATTTTCCCGAAACGTATACAGATAACAGTTACTGCTCTTTCTAATCACATCACTGAGCTGCTGTTGCATGTGCTACATCTGGTGACAGAGAGTGGGAGAGGATTAAATCTATGAACCACCAGGGGCCCTCAGTGATCTGCAGTGATCTATCTCCATAGATGCCAGACAACTGCTAAGTCCTGTTATTCACAATCAGCTGTTAGCGGATGCAAAAGCTATTTCTGCACTTTGTCACGCAATCCCGGCAGCCATGTTCAGTGGCTGTGTGGAAAGCCACAGCGACAATATCCAAGAGGCAGCGTCTGCTAAAACCATCGGGTAATTGATTAATGCCTTTTGACTCATGAGGATTATTGAGTGACAGGAAAATGAAAGAAAAAAACAATGTGCAACAGCATTCAATTAAGCATGACAGCTCAAACAACACTGTTTGTTTACTATTTAGAGATGTCTGGCAATTTTCCTTTCTCATTCATTCTTTTCTTCAGTCTTTCATTCATACAAAATACAAGGAATTAAAAAAAAGAAACTACAACATTAAAGCAGAGAGTGGGAGAGTGGCAGATTGGAAAAGATTGGAAAAGCTCAATCCTCCTTCAAAAAGACAGATTGGCATGCTGCTGCCATGTAACTCCACTGGTTGGTCTAATGCTGTCAACATCCAGTGTAAGTGGTTTCTGTCCCATCGGGGCAAACGATACTGAGACCTGCAGAGGGATTCAGCCGCGAAAAGCTTATGTAATCGACTGTACGAGGCCTCCAGAGGCCACACGAGCACACACAGGGTGAATCGGTTTATGATGAAGAAAGACAGGGAGGGGACGTTAACCGCAAACAGCCTCTTTATATTGTTTATTTGTATGTATGTATGGATTTGAACCAGCAACCTTCGCTCTGGCACATCTACTCAGAGTGACTTCCCACTGCCGCCCTTCCTGATTTATTACCTTTTGCTTTGTGATGACTGTTTAAATGATTCCTCCCCTGCAGGGAGTGCAAATGTAAACCCGGATTAATGGGTCATTAGAAATGTACCATTTTCTATCCTGCTAAATGAATTATGCTTTAATTCCTCCCCACCTCCCTGCATGTGTGTGTACGTGAGACGGGCGGAGAGGAAGACGTAGGCGTACAGACACATAATGTATAGTATCTGTTTTAATGCGATATGGCACCATTGTTAAGGCTCACTTGAATGTAAATTATTACTTGGGGGGAAAGAAATCGTCTTAAATAAAATGATCTAATCTGCATATCATAGCACCATTGTTGTACTTCTTTCTGCATGCTCATGTATGTTTGCTATAGGGCTGCAACTAATGATTGTTTTCATTATGGATTTACCTGCAAATTATTTTCTTGACACTTAAGACATGGAAAACCACCAGACTGTCACATTCGAGAAGCTTGAAGCATCAACCATTTGGTATAATTGTTTGTCAAACGACGATTAGTCAATTATTGAAATAGTTTAATAAATGAAATCCCTTCAGCTGTAGTCAGGTATATTTCTATGTGCATTCAGTGTGTTTTTTCTCTGAATGTTCTGCACTGGCCTCAAAAACAGCTTCCATCCATATGTTCTGCTGTGTTGATTTCACTTAACAAGCTACGCTCTGGTGCTGAAATCATCAATTTTGTATGATTATGTAACCAACTGGCTTTGTTCCTATTTACAGTGTGTCATCTTTTTCTTGGCTTTCCTCAAGTTGTTCTTAGCACCCAAATTCACCACACATATCATTCATGTTTAATTATGACCAAATGACTTAATCATCTTTCTAATCTATTTCCAATTAAACTGTTTCATTAAAGCCGTGAGTCAATACTGAAATGTTTCACGTGTGAGGCAGTATTAGGTCATCAGTATGTGTGCCGTGTGTGCAGTACGTACTATATTCACTTTCCGTGGATGTGATAATTGGCTGGTTAGATTCAGTGAGTGAATGCATGTCAGATGATGGATGACATGTCAAAAGGTGCGCCTGTACTTTAGCACAGTGGCACCAAAATGGATGGATCACAAATCTGGACGGTGCTTCGGGGCCTCTGCAGAGACGAGTTCAGATGCTGTTCACAGTAATTAATGGTATGACGCTAGGCTGCTAAGCTGAAAGCTTGCTGCCAGTCTACAGTCGTGGAAATTAGAACTGTGACAGTTACTCAATTAACCTATTAGTCAGTCCACAGAAAATTAATCGATTATTAGTTTTACTGTTTCAACTGTTCCATTTTTCAAGCAAAAATGCAACAGATTTTCTGGTTACAGCTTCTCAATGTGAGAAATTTTTGCTTTTTTTGTTTTATAAGATAGTGAATTCAATATCTTCAGGTTCAATCATGAAAACAATTGTCAATTGCAGTTCTAGTGGAAATGAACTGTTGTTCTCTTTAACGATATCAATACTTTTTTGAATTAAAGCTCATCACCAGTGTTTACCATTTGCATATACACATCTTCTGACATTTGCTTATTGTTGTACTATAAAGTTGATGTTAATTAGTGAAGAGGCTTGTTAATGAGACATGGCTGTAAAAAATAAAGCTTGCAGCACAACAGCTTTCAAATCAGTATATATTGGCAGAGACTTCCACCTCTTCCTTTAGGCGTCAGACGATTCACAGCAAGCAGTGAATAATGTATGGACTGACAAAGGAGAAAGTGAGATGTGAGATGTAACCTGAACAGGCAGCACAAACTTAATAACTCTTTACCTTATTTGATATTATCAGAAGGAAGTTACTGAATCATGAGTAGGTTGTGTTCAAGTCCAAACATCCCTGACAAATGTTCATTGAGATTTTAAGCATTTTTCCAACATCTTCAAACCAGTGATACACTCTGGACTGCACTTACGAACACAGAGCTGTGTGAGTTACAGATAACATGACAAACAAACTACACATTAACATAGTGGTAACTGTATATTCCAAGATTTTCTCTCAGTCAAAATGCATCGCTGCTGCATGCACTGCTCCTTTAAAACGGCTGAAACTTGGCTTTTAAAAACAAAAGATCTTTTCTCCCATTGGCACCACTGAGCTCACACATACACACACACACAAGCACTTTGTATTTCCCTCACGTTTCCCTAGTCACTAGTCAGTTTTAGAGAGAGTGTGAGAAAGAGACAAAGTGAAGAGAGAGTGAGAGACTATGTGTGTGTTGGGGGGGCTGGTGGGGGGGGGGTCTAACCAACTGTGGTCTGTGGGAGCTTGCATAACGCGATTAGACTGCAGGAATCTGAGAAAGAAGTCCTATTGTTCACAACCATGTGAGGGAGAGAGAGAGAGAGCAGGAGAGAGAGAGATTGTTGTTCAAGACCATGTGACAGGGTCAGAGCTCAAACGCATAGGAATGACAGCATGAGGCCTGGAGCTGGATGAAGATACAGGGAAGATAGTGGGACATCATACTCACCTCCTTAAAATCAATTCACTACACTGTCACGATACTGTCCTGTCCTTATGTCTTCCTTCTTTCTGAGACAAACTGACAATACGTACCCTGCATGCATGACAGCTCCAAACTTAATCTCAAGCAAAGTTATGACATGAGTCAAGCCGTTATCCAGACTGAGTAAGAATATGTGAAGAGTTCCACATATATTCAGGTCATTACTGCAAAATGAAGTGTCATTGTGGTATATTTGTCATAATCATATTAGAGTCGACACAACTGGTAGCTGGAGAGTAACATTATTGGTGGTTTTGTGTGAGGTTGATTGAGTCAGACATGCAGGTGCAAAAAAATGGTGGATAGTGAGCACATCCATCATGCCATTTTTTCTTTTTTACTGTATAAAAAATGTCCTTGTTAATAGCCACTTGGAGTAAAATTGTTTTTCTCCACTCATAATAATAATCTAAATGGCAAACCAACTGTTCAAGTTAACCCCTGTCAACCATACTAAGATCTGAAGAGTACTCCAGATTCTAACATCCTACTGTGTGTGTTTAAGCCTCTAGTCTGCACACTAACCTTTCCTGACTATCTTTTAGAGCCGTGCAAGTCTAAGTGTGCATATGTGTGTGTGTAGCCTTGGGGTAAGAGCAGCAGGATCCGACCTCCTCTGTCTATTAATAATTAAACTTTAATGGTCAATATAGCCTGAGAGGCTGAGCGCTGAGCAGGATACACCAGGGGCTTTACACAGCACTGCAGCAAGAAAGATGAAAGGGGGCCAGTGAGAGAGAAAAGGACAATGAGAGGGATGTGACAAGCAGGAGTGAAGATAAATGAAAGAAATGAAAAATACAAAGATGAACAGTGAACTCAGATTCCGACAGGTTCAGAAGCACTTTCATGTACTTCACATGCAACACTGGAGTCCTGTGGTCAAAATGTTCATTTCTGGCAGAACATGAACGTGTTAACCAATTGTTGATCAAATAAAAACCTTTCAAGAGCCTCAAAATCAGAATCCAGTCTTGTTTTGGGGAGTGCATGTTAGTCAAGCCGTGGTCCCTCAACTTATTTCTCACAGTGAAAGCATCAGTGTAGAAGAAATGGATTGAACTGTAAAACAAAAAAAAAATCATAATTTCTTCTATAAAAATGAAGTAATGATTGAGAAGGAGAGCTGGATGACAGGGACACAAGGGACTAAGGCACTGAGACTGAAAACCAGCTGACACTGGGCAGACGATGCAGTCCAGCCATGTACTAATAACTTTTACAGCCAAATTAGCAGGTATACGCAGGTGTTTTAAACGCCTGACTCCTTTTACACTGTCAGCCAAGTTTGCCTTGCAGTTCGGAGAGGACACACAGAACTGCGGGGAGGAATGTCATCACATGCACTTATAGAGCGTGCACACACACACACACACACACACACACGTTTTTTGATCAGTGTAAAAGAGGCTTTTGACCCGAGTTTTGTTTTCCTTGAGATGCAGCAGTATATAAAATGATAAGTAAAAAACTATGATAACCAATAGAAACAAAATGTAACAAAAAATTAATTGACCATATTTCATCATCAGAGAAGTGCATACTAAATATAACTCTGCTCATATTACTACGACTTGCTGTGATGCATAAATGCCAACAAATATCCATCTATCTATGCAAGTAATTAATTTGCATTTTATCCTTTGTTCCTGTTCATCACTGGAAGGTGGAGAAAGCCTGCTTTACTTTCAGTTCAACCGACTGAGGTTTTGTTTCATGGAACTTAATGTTAGTCAAGATTCACAGCATTTTCTCTGCTCCTCAACAGTAGCTGCTGTGTTTTACTGCAGCTATAAAGCCAGACAGGGCGAGGCAGGGCTCTAATTTATGATTTCATCAATCTGCTCCAGCTACAGCAGCCTGAAAGACTGAGACATCACTCGCAGTAAAGCAGCACTATCTTCTAAATATCTTTGCTTTCACTCAGCCTTACAATTCTCCCTGTTACAGAAGAGACCATGGTGGGACGAAGAAGAAAAGCAAGACAAAGGTGAGGAGGGAAGCTGACAGACAACAGCAGCCATGTTGCCACTTGTAATGGCTCCTTACAGAGAAGGTTTTGTGTGTTTCTCTGCTCATATGAAAGTGGTTGCTTCAGACTGGCAGACTGGTTGATACAAGTTTGGAGTGCAGAGTGTGACCTGTAAATAATTGATGCACGCAGACTTATGAAGCTCTTTAAAGACAAATATTATGGGGAAAGATTTCCCCCTGCAATGAAAGTGTTGTGAACAGAAATTCATCAGTAAATGTTATTCTAACCTCAAAAACAGAACTACTTCATAAACACCAAGTCTCCTAACTTTAATGGGAAACTGTTATGTCCTTCACATTCATGCCACCAATCGCTCAGAAAGAGTGAGTGTCTTTCTCTAATGGTCAGTAACTTGTTTTGGAAGGAAACTCTTCCATTTACAGCAGGACATTAACCATCAGTAAATGGATTACATTTGGAGGATAACTTCCCCGACCAGACAGCTACACAGCTCTGTTGGGCAGGGCTTCCCAGTGCACAACCACACACACACACCGCAACAACAGAGTAATCAAATGTCTGGGAGTTTTCCTGCTGATGATGGACTTTGCTTCTTCTTCTAATCAACCACTCCACTCCTTCATCTTTCTGTTGTTCCTCTTCCGCCCTCCTCTGCTGTCAGTAATGGCCTGACCTCAGCCACACACACACCCTGTATACATACTAAATATACTGCAGCCTCTCTCTTACTCTCTCGTTTCCTTTCCCTAAACTGAATGAACACAGCATAAAAGATACTACTACTTAAGTATTTTAAATATCCAAAAATAAATTCATTCAACTAAATAATTAGAGTTTAATTAGAATTTAACAATTATACAGTTTCCTCCAAAAAATTGGTTGGCAGACTCAACCTGACACAACACACACACTTTAACTTGAGGCTGAATGTGACCAACTGTTGATTACCAAACTAACTTCAGACAAGCGTCTGACCTGCAGTGCAGCTGTCATCTTATTCTCACACATCAGAAAACAGAAAACTTATTTTTCCTGACATAGCGATGTGCTGTACTGATTTACTACTGTGAAGCAAACAGAGTGATTGATCAATCAGTCACCTGCTGAGCTGAAACGGCAAGATCCTGTTGCACCATGTCAATGTTACCTAGTTAATTACTAGATGATTGGAAACTCTGGGTTTAGCCTACTGCTAGATCAAAATGTTCTGTAAACACTGCATGTTACTGTTGGTCATCTAAATATTTTATATATTTTATTTTTGATTATGTCCCAGTGCAATGCCTGTCACTGATGGCATCACTCACATTTAAATGCTCAAGAAAAACTTGCCTAATGGATCATCGCCTTCCTGCTGCTGCACTGATCTGCTCCCCAGTCTGTCTCTGCATCTGTGAGCCTTGCAGGAAATTTTCTTCACTGCAGACAAATGCAGAGAAAGACACACCCATACAATACAATACCCTGCAGTAAAGAGAGACTGAGGCAGGGTCTGCATGAGAGTGAGTGAACAAGTGAAAGATAGTGTGCGTTTGAGCAAATGAAAGACAGTGTCATGGTATGCATTTAATAAAATTATGAGCTGCTGCAGAGAGAGATGAAGAGGAGGAGGTGTATGAGTGTTTGCACAACAAAAAAAATGAGCACAATTTCACCATTTACTGTCTTTGCTTACTTGAACTATGCTGCAACAATGAATGGCTTTTATGTAAAGAGAGGCCATCAATTCACCAATCCAAACTGCTGAATGGTGCCGTTAAATAGCCCATGCCTTGATGGATGTTGTAGTTTTATTGCCTGCTTGCTCAGCTCCTCTTAAAGGACCCAGCAGAAAGTTCACTTGGAGTGAACTTGAGTTGTAAGTTAATGTGATAATCAGTGAGGTACGTATTTACTTTCATTTTGGCATTAACTTGGTGTAAAGCTCTTTTGCTGTGCACCTCCCCAAAAACCTCATTAAAACAGTGCAGACGGTCAAATTTCTCTAAGTGGTGCTGTTTGTTTGTTGCCGAGCTTTTAAAACTATGGTTTCATTCTGTTGTTGTAGACGAAGCAGCAAAAACAAGCATTACTGACCCCACTGAGGACCAGTTTAAGGTACCACATAACCCATTGTAAAGCAGTACACCCATCATAATGTTGACAATTTGCCTCATTAAGCACAGTGTGGCATTAGAATAGCAATTACATAAAGGACTCACAAGAGGCAGATTAGAAAAAGAATGTATGCAGCAGAAGATATCCTGAATTTTAGTCCCTGTTTGGGTAAAGGTTCAAAAACACTCGCTCCTGTATTTCCACCTCACCTTCAATTTGCAATGCCCACTTTCTGTTAACATTAAGTCTCAAGCCTAAGCTGCGATATCTGTAATGAGATCATCAGGGCTATTTTTACAGGCTATGGGAACCTACCCTCCGAAGCAGCAAATTATATTATACTGCTATTTTCACAGGATGTGTTGCAGTAAACATGACAAGCAAATTGAACTTGATATGTCTCCCTTTAAATAACGCCATTCAGCTACATGTGACAACAAGAAATGCTGCTGAGTCAGCATGCACAATTCCAGGGTCCTGACATACCTACACTGAAAGCAGGACTGTTAATATTACATCTTTTTGGCAAGTCAAAACATCTGCTTTTACAAAGGACCCTGAAAGTTTATTATGTTGTGAAACCTATGTGTGAGCATATGACCCTGCCATCTCATCAGCCATACCACATCTGCGGCCGGCCTCTTCCTGCTATCTCAAGCACACCTGGCAAAAAGTTACCGATGACCCATTTTCCTTTGACAAGCAAGCCAGCTCCGCCCACATCATAAACGAGAAACAGTGCAAAGGCCTGTGATCAGATGTTATACACTTGTGTGTGTGTGTGTGTGTGTGTGTGTGTGTGTGTGTGTGTAATCAATAAGTGTTTGGAGTCACTGTGGCAGGTAATCAAAGTGATTTATCTATCAGAGAATCAATCAACAGCATATTGATCAGTTCTATAAAATGCCTCCATACATAACAGCACACACACACACACACACACACACACACACACACACACACACACACACACACACACACACACACACACACACACACACACTCGGGAAGCCATTTCTGGGCCAACACGGTGAATGTACTATATCTGAAGCCCACGTGCAATCATGCTTTAACAGCATCAACACACACACACTATACCTGTAGGAACTCAGCTGTGTACTGATATGCATTGTGTGCATGCATTTGAGTAAAACATATGCCAGTTTATGCAACCATCTATGCACGTGTATGTGTGTGTGTGTTTGTGTCTGACTCAGCTGCATCCTTCACTTTCCATTAGATTTCTCATGCATCTATAATGCAGCCCACATGCATTCAGATAACTCCTCTGCTGGGGGAGGGAAAGCACTTCCTCCTCTGTTCATTCAGCAGGAATACAGACGAATGTGGAAGCACATGTAAGATTTACAAGTCCATATATGCAAAACAAAAACACGGAGCGGGTACACTGCAACTAAACATTCATCTTTCATATCATCAGGTTGAAGTGAGATGCTGTCAGCATTGCTCATCTGTAAATCATCATCAATCAAATCAAATTCAAGATCTCCTCAGATCACAAATTGAGAGAAATCTAATGTGAAAGTCCCAATGTAAACAGTCCAAAAATGGCACAGAATAGCAAGACCAGGTGCTGAAAGGCACACAAAGACATTTACCTCCTAAAAGAGGTGCAGTACCTCCAATTAGTACAACAGCAGAGAGAACACATGTAAACAAAATCTGAGTCTGCATTTTAAACTTTCTCACTACACAATAGCAGAGCTGCCTGAAAAATATCCTGTTCAGATTCTTTGCTTTTTGTTTGTTGGAAAACAAAAACAGGGTTTGTGTCACCGCTTCACTTCTGGCTGGTTGAAAAACAACACATTGGATTTTAACAAAATGCAAAATTTGAAATTTAAAAACCATCTGCATCAGTGGTTTTAAATCCATCTTAATCACAGATTCAGATTACACCTCAGACAGAATGTGAATGCAAGTAATAGCTTTACCAGTCTCTGCAGTGTGTTCCTTATCTGTCAATGATTTATCCTTTCACAATCATAATTCTAGAAAATGACTTTGTTTTTAGTAATTGAACACTGTTCCATTATATTGAATTATCAAAAAATTAGCTTGCTCATATTTCTATAAAATCTGTAATCAAGAGGTTATACATCCAAAAATGTTGGAGTTTAAGTTTCACAATGCAAGAAACTTCCAACTGCATCTGTGACTCCTATTTCTCAGCTCAGCTCTGAGAAAATAATATGTACCACTTTCCCACTTTTACTGCTCATCAGTATTGCATCTAGTCAGCCCAGCAGTTGTAAATTAAGAATTGATTTTGCATTGCTGTGTGGGCAATGGGTGTATTCATGGTAATTTATAGTAAAAACAACAGTAGAGGAAAGACAGGAGGATGAAGAGGGAGAACAAAAGAGGCTCCTACAGTTGAATTTCTTCACTGATGGAAATGATGTCTACCTACCTACCTATCTATCTATCTATCTGCAGGGTTTTTATTTTGAGGATGTTGGTGCTAAATCACTGAAAAAATCATACATTCACAGGGTTGGGTTGCTGCATTCACATCTTTGGCTTGGGACACAGGAAGATGAAAAGAGCAGGATAAGAATGAGAGTGTGCTTGGGGGTGGGTATCTGTTTTCCTGGGTTTGTTACAAGTTTCTGTTTCAGCGCGACACCACAAGGGAATTAATTAACTTAATCAGAGTGAAGCTCTTTCATGCTTCTCCAAAACCTTGTGTGTGGCATATAGGTGTGTTTTCATGCATGTGTGTATTTTTGGCATCCTCTTTTGTATTGTTTGTTTGGAGCATGGTGGAAGTCAGGCAGGCAGTCTGCCATATGCTGTATGGTGGTAAAAATAAACAACAGAGTGCAGTCACACTGGTATTAAACATTAAAGGTAGCTTTGAGGCAAGGGATCTATGATAGTTTGTAAATTGCATGTTTAATTATCAATTTTGTGGCAATCTTCTGATATTTTACTTTGGACTACTACAGGCATTTGTTTTTGTATTGTTATCCATTAACTTGTTTTGCTTTCCATTTAGAACCTTCTGGGTCAAACCTTCAGCAGTCTACAGCTGAAATTGTTGGTAAGAAAATAAATCACCAACATTTATGATAATCATTTCGTCTTTTAACTTTCACTTAAAAAATGCCAAACATTCCTTCATTACAATTCCTAAAATGTGAGAATGTGTTGCTTTTCTCTGTTACATCAATGTAAACTGAATCTTTCGGTTTTGGACTGTTAGTCCCACATACCAATTAGAGTAAGACTAATAAATTAATCTAAAAATAATCAACAGAATGATCAGTAAATAAATAATAATAATTCTTTGCTGAATCCCTAATGGAGATGTAATTGTTTTTAAATGTTTTTGGTGAATATAGCAAAGTTTCCATCCAAATGCAAAACAAATCTATCAAATTTACTACTGTTATTATCACCTCAGTTAGAAATAACCTCTTTCCTTCCTCCAATATCAGTCTCTCTGTCCTGCTCCCTAACTATCTTCCTTCATTCTATCAAATGATAAAGATGATCGCCTCTTTCACCTCTCATTCTCCAATTGTGAGTGGAAAACATAATTTATGTGGGTGCGAGAGAGAAAGAGAGAGATCCCATTAACGACCATTAGAGTGAGTGCTGAAGATGCTATATAGCACTTAATGTTTCTGCTTCCTCGTCTGTTTTACAGTAGATGCGGTAATGATGGAGCAAATGAGCAGAAAAGTGACAGAGAGACAGGATCGGGAGAGGTGCCACAGAGAGAAGGAGTGTCAACAGCGAAATGAGAAAAAGGATATTAATATTTAAGCAGCTATTCTTTCTCAATTTCGGGGGGCAATTGTGAAACCAAAATCTGTCATCTGTTATGTCATTACAACAGAATTGGAGTGAAAAACCAGATGAGGAATCAGCCAAACAGTTTAGCTCATTTCTGACTGCCTTCATGCGTCGAAGCAGAGCTCATCTCCAACTGATTGGTCTTGTTCTCCTCCCCGTTCCCCGTCTTTCCCCCCATACCTTCTCCGTCTTCCTGTCCATCCCCACCCCCCCTTTTCTCATTCAATTTCATTTCTTTTACTCTGCTACACTCTTTTTTTTTTCCCCCTAGGGCACATTGCTTGTCTTGCTCTTGTTTTCACGCCTCGCTGCCTTTTCCTCTACCTCTTCACCTAAATCGTACCAGTCTTCTCTTTCCCCAGTGGTCCAGTTTTCCATAGTGTCACTGACGGTCTTAATGGCGCTCTCCATCTTTTTCTTTTCCTCTTTCTAACCCTCTGATCCCTCTTTTTCATCCCATCTCCCCCCCGCTCACATTTGCTCTATCCATCCATCTCTCCATCCGTTATTTATTATTCATGAATCTGGTTCAGAGAGACAAACAGAATAAAGATGCATCTGCAGCTTGAACAGGACCGCTTTGCCAGTGTGTGTCTGGCTACTGCTCTCGGCTCACTGAGGCGGCTTCTGACTGACTTTGCTCCTGTGTACCTGACAGTATGAATGTGATGAAGATGCTCAGCCAGTCTGGTACTACTCAGAATTATTTGGGTACAAAAACAGTATGGTGAAAATCACAAAATGAATGTGGTATTAAACGGTGCACATACATTTCACAGGTATTGAGATATGAAATTGTGTTAAGATAAAGTGAAACACCTTTTTATGGTCTATAGGCTTTAAGTACTGGCTGAAAACACCGGGCATCTCTTGTTTACCTTAATTTTGCCTCACATGTCTGACTGACTGACAAACTGGTTGTTCGTTACTGGCCGTACTAATCACTGGCCTGGTGATTAGATGAACCAACCACAATACAAGCTGTTGATATCAAACTTAAATTAATATAACATTTAACCTTATTCTGTGGCTTTCTGCCATCATGACAGTTTAGAAAGTTTCACGCAAATTACATGCAGTGGTGGAGGAAGTATTCAGATATTATACTGAGTTAAAAGAAGCAATACTATAACGTAAACATACTGCAACATAAGCAAAAGTCCTGTATTGAAAATTTTACTTTTGTAACATGAGGTACTTTTTGCTGAGAACACTTCCCATTCGCTCCTTCATTTTAAATACATATTCAAGATACTTTTGGATAATTTAATTGACAATGCTTGATGCTTTATGTGAAATGTTTAATTAGGGAAGCACCTGTTGAGTAAAAGTACTGTATTTGCCTCTGAACTGTAGCCAGGAGTACAAAAGTATATAGTAGTAATAGTAGTACTTAAATGCAAGCAGCTTAAATTTGTACATAAGAACTGTACTTTATTAAATATACATGGTTACACAACACTGATGATATGAAATCATTCATAAGCAACTAAAAGGTGCCTCTAATTATTTGTTAGATGTTTAATATGTTCAATACTGACTTGAATATACCTATAAATAAACAATGCACTGTAATTATGCTTACATCCTGCCGTGCCCAGGGCTGTTCATGTCCCGTGTAATACAAACTGACACCCACCCACACACTCACACAGAGAGACCAGCTACTTTAAATTCACTAACTCTTATTCAGCAAGTAACAAGCATTTGCCAATACAATTTGCACATAGAGACTTATTTAACCAATATGATTGAGAAGCCCTGCATCTGCCCATTAAGCAGATCTAGGAGTGTGTTGGAAACACATGGCACAAGTCCTTCTTTTTCAAGTTTCTCCCTTTATTTTTTTATTGCATCAACAATAATGATTCAAATAGTTTCAAGCTATTTTGGGGTTAATGTAGTTTTAATTTGAATAAATGGATTTTGCTCATTGGATCAGTTTGTCCAGCTGTGCTTCCGTCAGCACGTTCATCCTTTCCCAATAAAGCGGCTGCTTTATCATACCTTGTAAGTATTGTGTCCACTCTTGAGGCCGTTTGAAGCAGCTTCAAAGGGGCTTCAATCTCTCTGAATTCAGTCCATTCAAAGTGGCACATGAAACTGCTTTTCAGTGGCTAAAAATAGCCCTCATTCTCAGTGAGTGTCAGTAACAGCATAAACAAACCTTTGAAATAAGTCAATACAATCTGATTTTCACTTCCACCCACATTATGCAGTGCTTGAAAAAAAACAATCCACTTCAGCTAATATATAGTCATTTAGTTCTTTAGCTAAATAATGAATGAAAACATACCAATTAAAAAAAAATCTGTTTGATAAATATGTTCTACTCTACTTTGCAAGTGTATAAAACAAACCCACATCACTTGCTTCAGTTTAAAGGAAGTGTAAGAAACGGGGAATAAAAAATTACAGCCGAATTTTTGCCAAATGTGAGAGTTCAACAACTAAAACAACCGCATTGCTTTAATTTACACTTGGCCTTTCCTTGTCATATCTGGCCCACAACGATTCCTTCCACTAATGTTTGATTCCTTATTACTGGTTATCAGGATAACTGTTCAACACAGGTTTCAGTGTTAGCATTTCTTGGATGCACTCCTGATTAGGTATTGAGCTTATGGTGAACAGTGCTCTTTTTGATGCCAACTCTGTCCTAAATTTCAGGCAGGAACTGTTAAGTGTTCGTCACAAAGTGGTTGCTGGCTGCCAACTTTGACTTCTGCTCTTATGGTAACACCAATGAATAAACAGATGGCAGCATTAGGGAAGTCAGACCCGGTCATTTTGTGGAAGTTCAGTTTGAGTTTTCTCTGGATCCTGGTCCGTATCAATTCCCACAAGGAGGATCAGGATTTTGATGGTTAATTTGAAGAGTAACTTTGCCACATGCTAGTGTAGGTAGGAATGAAGCTGGCCAAATGTTTAAGTGACCTAATTTCTTAGCAAGTTATCCAGGTCCTATCCATCCTAGGTTTTTCTGCTGCTGAAGCCCTTTTGCTGGTCATAGACCTAACGTCCTTATATCTTGATCCTGAAAAGAAAATTGGGAGAATTTATCCCGAAAACTCTCAGCGAAGCCAAATCATCTTTTAAAAAACCTCTTTTCTCGACTCGTTTTACATGATGTCTCCTCTGTGTCTTCTATCTACCTCCTTCCCTTTTCTCCATCCTGTAAAGCGTGTTCTAAATTTCATTTTAAAAAGTGCTTGCTAAACAGAAAAGATATCACGTTGTAGTTTGAGAGAGAAATAAATGAATAAATCATTTATTTTCTTTATACCATGGTGACAAGCTGGTCTATGAATGAGTCTTTTTTGTTTTTAAATGGTGGCATGTCTTTGAATTTGGCAGGAACCGCTTGAGTTGTTGTGGTGCTGACTGCAGAGAGGCTGACTATTTCAAGGCATGTGTGGAGGCTTATTCATACTGAGACTGAGGAGGAATAGAGGAAGACAGCGGGAGAGAGGTGGGGTGAGTTGTGACATAACGTTGTCAGGCGAGGCTCTGTCCACTGGGACTCCCATGATACCTCTCGGCTCCTCGTAAACACACTGCTAACAGCTAGGTAAGGCAGCTTCTATAAATAGCTCTCGCTGTACCCACCACACCCACCCACCATGCCGTGCGCACACACAACCAAACACACACATTCATGCATAAATGTATGCAGCGACATATGCATGCAAGCCAGCCTCTCTCATACATAAACAAACACATGAAGACACACACGCTGCCACACTGACATGCTTTTCCTCTCTTTTCTGCCTCTATCTTTCCCCCTTTCCCATCTCTCCACTGTGCTCCCTCTCTTCCCTCCACCTCCTCTTGGCAACCTTGCTCCTTCTACTTATCATATGCTCTGTGACAGATGGTGGATATGATAATTACCAAACATACTAAACAGAAAGCAAATGTAAAATCTTCAGTGAGCCCCTCTATGTCGCTCTCTCTCTCTCACATGTATGTTTTGCCACCTCTGACAGTCTGACAACTCTTTCCAGGAGAGAAAAGAGGCATCACAGACATGATTTCTGCAGAAGTCATCTTAGACAGCGTTAAAGTAATGCATGCACACTCATACACGCTCTCATAAAGTGAAAGATAAAGATGAGAGATGTTATATCACCTCGATAATGACAGTGCAACAGCAGCTCTTTCGCCCAGAGCGCCCAAACCAATTACAGAGCCAACAATTTTTAATGAATTCTTTCATTGGAAGGAAAGATTCCAATCAAAATGCAGTTTTGCTGCTAAATATTCCACCTCATTACAAGCCAGAATAATACATCCTCCTCCTGCCATTTTTTTTCCTTCTTCCCTCTCTCCTCACATGCTCCTCCTCTTTTCCTCTGTTTCCACTACTGTAATGAATGACCTATTTATGTCATGCAACGGCAACAATGCTAAGATAGTTACAGATTTCAGGTGAACTGTTGATGTAATAGGTGCAAACTGCAGCTATCTATCCACAGGCTGCTCCGGCTGTTTTGGGCTCAAAATACAAAATTGTTTCATTCAGACAAACGTTGAGTGCTACAAAATTTTATTTATCAATTAATTTATTATTCACTAATTCTTACTGTATGTTTGAATATCGGAACTGTAGGTTATGCAATATGATCTACAACACATATCGAATCTAATGTAATGGTGATGATGAAGAATGTGGCCACATGTGGCCCACACCACCTCCATATGTGGTCTTAGTGATCGGCTCTCAAATGAGATGCTGAACTTAGAGCTGTCCACTTGTGATCAGATCACCAGCAACGCAAGTTAATGCCATGCCTGAGCCTTAGTTGTCAGAAATAAGTATTTGTGTTGACAATGTAAAAACTTGACCATTTTCAAACAGTAAGGAAACATTTCCTTTAACTCCAGAGTTGCTTCAGGGGAAATCCAGGGGGAATTAAAAATTAATGGAAAGAAAAACTTTAATTAGAGCACTGAATAAAAAGTGTTCCCCTAGTAACTACAGTCAGTCCATGTTCACCACAAGAACTGTCATATAGTAACTAATAATGCATGGTTAGACATGCATTATGGGAAATATCTTCAGAGTCAGACTGTTGGCTGATTCTGCTTGTAAGAATGATATATGAATACTGGCATCATCATGTTTATTCAAACAGGGAGGGTGAAGTACTGACTGTATTGGGTTGGACACAGCCATGTGTAAATGCCTTATACTAAAACTGTGTATGGCAGCACAGAGTTTGTTGTGAGTGAGTTGTTCCTCACAGAAATACTCCTTCAATGAATCATCTCCTTGCACCATTAGCGGGGCCTGAAAAAGTCATTTTACCACTGTAGCACCCCTTCCTCAACAAAGAGAGTATGACCCTGTCTGCACCCTTAAGACTGGAGACGCTCTATATCATCATTGTAACATAAATAATAGCTGCCGTCAGCCTTGAGGTGTAATTCTGCCCCCAAACACATTATTCACACCTGCTCTTCTTTTTTCTTTCTTCCCTGCCTCTTATAATGCCTCAAACATTTTGCTCTCATCCTCCGAGTCTTTCTATCTCTTCCTCTGCTGCTTCTTTGCTCCCATGCTTTCTACCTCCTTAATTGTATCTCCTGAAGCTGTATAACAATTAATGAGCCTATATTTCATAATTAAGACAAAAATAATGCCTTGTCTCTTCTCCTATCTCTTCTGCTCTTAAATTTTAATGAAGCTCTCATGGAGCAAAACAGACCGTCTGACGAGAAGGATGATTTTTTTAATTGCTTCTATGTGGACATATTTGAAATGACACCTCTGGTTTTGGTTGAACAGACTTGTCACTAATACTCTCTTGCCTCTCCAAGTACTGGAGCTTCATGTTAGAAGGTAATACTTTTATCTCTATGCCTCCAGGCAAGGCTTTACCTGTCTTTTTATCCCCACTTCCTCTTTTTCTCTCTAGCTCCTTATACCCTTGCTTCCTCTTCACATCTCGTCATTCCCTTCCCCATTCTGTTCCAGTTTCTCTCCTCTTCATCCCCCACCATCCTCTCCCCTGGCTGTATAGCAATATTTCATAATTACAGCAAAAATAATTACTCTTTTTTGTGTCAGCCCCAAGGTGTGATCACGTCTCCCCTCCCCCCAGTAACCACGAAACACACATCTTTCAGTACACAGGAAAAATGGCCATGGTTGGGGTGTGTGGGTGTGTGTGGTCCTTGGGTGCTTGATTTCGCCAAAGGCTGCCTGGCCTATAAATCTATTGCAATAATTCTTTCTATTCCAAAACACGCATCCATCTTAATACACGCACAATATTCAGCGTGCACAATGCAGCACCTGACAAATGAGATCACGTGAGCACGTATGACAGAGCGCAAGAGAGCCAGCCGAGCACACAAAAAAGGAAAAAACATCTATTACTTATATTTGCCCGTGTGTGTGTGTGCTTATGTGTAAATGGGTAAACAAACACCATTAACACCGACAGCAGCAACAGGGAAAAAAAAAAAAATCAATTTCCCAAAAGAAATCAGTTTGCTCTCTGCAGTGCATATGCATAATGCACAATCATATACTTTAGCTTTCAGTTCTGTGTTCTTGATACAAATTTGTATGATTTGAATGATCAATGTGACTCAGAACTTGAACGAGTTGGCTAAATAAACGCCAATTGACAATAAGATTAATCAGCAACTTAATCTGAAAATCGATTGCTCGGCTTCAGCTATTTTTCAGGCACAAATCCCGACATCACCTGTGCAGGCTTTTCTGCTTTTCTCTCTTTTATGAGCTGATGAATTAAATTCTTTAGGATTCTGGACAAGAGCCGCAACAATTCGTCAATTGATTAATTAATTAGAATATTGACAGAAAATCAATCTACAACTATCTTTATAAACAAATAATTGTTTGCCGATGCTTCTAAATTGTTAATTTTTGTCTTATGTTATAGTAAACTTGAAAAATTTCAGGTTGTAATTTAAATGAACTAACATGAATGTAATTTCATTTTGAGAAGCTTATGGACTTTACTTTTTTAATTTTAAGGTTATTAGATAATAACCTTTATTTCAGTAACATTTGATGACTATATTTTCAACATGTAATATGTTCTTCGGGACCTCTCTGACATATTTCTTGGCTAAAGTAAATTTAGTTTGTAAGTGAAATGAGTGAAGCACAGTTCATTTGTTTTTTTGCAAAGGAAAAATTGTTGAAAGAAAGTAATTAAAAGATGCATTATGAAACAGACAAGAGAAAAAGAGGCTGGGAGAAAATGTGTCAAGACTGACTGCTACTGCTTCACTGATCCCCATCCAGCAACAGTCTAACCTTACTGCATTTCCCCCCCACTCACATCAAATAACATCCAGGCCTCTCCCCTCTGCTCTCTCCCTCTCCATGTTTTTCTCTGGGTATTTATGTTTCCTGTTATTTGTGATCTTTGATCTGGTATCTGCTTTGGCCCCAGGGTTGATATCAAGAAATGACACTCAAATCTCATTTCATCTGGGCTCACCCAGGATCAAATGGCCACTAAATCTTATTTTCCCAGTCCCCGGTGGCCTCTAACCGAGTTTAACAGGCTACTACCAGGAACGAAGGGAACGAGAAGGGTTTTCCAAAACCTTAACCCCTAAAGCCAGTCGCACAACAGCTGCACACAGAATACTGAAAACAAAGTGGAAGGTACATGAATAGGTACATCTCTAGTGACCTGAAACAACACTTTGCCTTTATGTGACTGTCTTTAACTACTTAGCATAGTGTAGTGTTGCTAAAAAGAAGGCAAATAATTTATGTGGTTCTGTAAAAGCCTAAAAATGTAGCAACAAATACTAACACCAACCAGCTTTTCCTAGACCTCGAAAAGTGTGATTTTTACAGAGTGTAAGTCTCAATCGCTTTGTTTTTTAAAATCTGTCATGGAGAAATCTATGTCAAAAAACAACAAAAATTCTTTCCATTTTGCAGTGCTGTATTAGACTTGAAATCAATTTTTCGTTAGTTTAAAAGAGAGTAATTGGAGACGCGTGGTTCTTGAGGGAGATGTGTTATCACTTACTGGCACAGTGGATGTTGCCCCCTCAGCCACATTTAGAAATGCTCCTTGAATATTGTTTCACCCACACAGGTTGATGATAACAGGATTTATTCCTTCAAGGGAACACTTGAAGAGTTCGTAGAAAGACACAACAGTGTTGCATAATCACTGCTACAGAGCTTTAAGCAGTTCCTGTGCAAATGTTTTCTTTCAAAATACAATTCATTAACATAGTGTAGCACACACGACCTAGTTGGTAATCAGTTTTAAATGAGACTGTTCTCCAGAGCAAAGTACTGCATCTAAATTCTGCTTCGCTTCACTTGAGGATAGTGGATTCGGGGGTTAATGTCCTCCATCATCACAAAATGCCATCAAGTCGCACTTTTTCCCAGATTTGACTGAGTAAACTAGCAAAAATACTCACAGAGAGGTAAACAATTGATTGAACAGAGCTGTCTTTGTCTCTGCCTGCCACCGAACAGAAAAGTTAGTTTCCTGCCTTGACATGAAGCCACAGTGGGCTGTTGTTGTAGTTGGGGCCACTCGGCATAGTAATTACTGAGGGGAACCCCAAAGTACAAAGACCACAGAGAACAGGGGAGAGAGAGAAAGTGCAGGAGAGTGTAGCCGGGATGACAAACTGCTTCCTGTTGCTACTGAACCCTCTAACCTTCCTAGACATACACCACTTAGAAAAGATCATAACTACAATTCACTAGAGGCGACTCATCTTATGGAAATACAGAAAGTAGCCCCATAGTAGTTTCAAAAATAATTTTGTTGTATTGATGTTCTAATATACCTAGATATGTGAAGGGGACAGCCCCCCAGTACAAATGGCAAAATGTGTTACTGTCATCATCTCACAGACCTTCTGTGTTTACATGTTCTAATAAGAGATCAGGTAAATAGACCAACAGAAGACACAGACTGCGCCAATATGGGTGAATCCTAATATTTACTGTATATTTAGTAATTTTAATAAGATCATTAAAAAAAAAAAAAACACTATTCATTTCACTGAGAGATGTTTGAACAGGGCTGGTGCAAGAACTGTGTATATTCTGTGAGTTCTGTTTCTGTGTTTTTCCTGGTCTTCTTCTCCTTCTGGCTTTGTGTCGAGTCCAATAATGACCACATTGTTGTGGTGCCACCAGCATCACTGGTGGCTAAATGCTCGACTTACACTCTCTCTCACTCTCTCTCACTCTCTCACACACACACACACACACACACACACACACACACACACACACACACACACACACACACACACACACACACACACACACACACACACACACACACACACACACACACACACACACACACACACACACACACACACACACACACACACACACACACACACACACACACACACACACACACACAGGTCTGCAGAGCCTCCATTCGTAGCTAAGAGCAGGCTTCTTATTTTTTGTGTCCATGTGTTAGTCGGGGAGAGGACAGAGTTTGCCAGAGCGACTTTGCTACTTTAAAAAGCCTGCATGTCTACTGATGCATTTGTCCACATGTGTTACTGTAGCCTGTCTATCTGTGCCTCGTTGAATGCATTTGTGTGAGTTTGTGAGAACATGTGAGAGAGGAAGAGAGAGAGTTACTTGGCCAAGGCAGTGGAAAATGTGTGGGCCAGAGACGATGACGTTGGCAGAGTGGAGAAGAACAAACTACTTCCTGAAAACCTATTCAACACTACACACTCTCTCCAACAGTCCTCCTCTCTCTCTGTCTCTTCTCTCTGTCTTTCATTGGCTCCAGCTGAGACTTTCTGCTTTTAACTGATTGTGGTTTGGAATGAAGTCTAAAGTATAACTTTTCCTGCAATACTTTGCTAAGTGGTACCCTTGAGTGTCATCCTATTATACACCCTACACCATTTAAGGGAGATTTTACATTAGCTAAAAAACAACAAGACCGAAAGGCCTTCAAGGATTGCTACTTAAAGATGTGACAAGGTGTTTTATGACAAAAATAAACAAAATCAGCACTGAAGCTACATACAGTGCACTACCTTCCCTCCCTTTGGGCTGTCTAATTATTATGTTCATGCTGCAAGGACACACACAGTTATACAAAAAACACATATATGCACATAACACACAATGCGCTTATCATTTTCATGCTGCTATAATCACCCATCCTTCTCGAACCAGATGCTCCCCCCACTCAGGACTAGGTAATTCTGTTCAGCCCTGCAGCAGCACAAACACGTCACGCACCCACTAGAAACACACACACATATGTACTGGGTCAGGTAATTAACAGTCTGTAGATCTAAGCTAGCTTTAATCTAATCAAACCACCCAGCCTCAAGTTGCCCCCATGGGTTTCCACAACATTTTATGCACACAGACACATGCCCTTTTCCTTTTGTCTTTCCACTCCCACTCCCACTCCGCTCTTTTCCTCCTTCACTCCCTTCGCCTCAACTAACCATGTTTTTATTTGTAATCACATTATCATATTTCTGTCTGTTCTTCTTCAGCCTTTATAAAAGAACATGATTGTTTTTGCTGTAGACAAAATGTTGGTTGAGATGGCTTGTTTCGGATCATCTGTTGAAAATACACTATAGAAAACTGGAACAAAAAGAACTTGATTGGTAAAATGTAATACATAAAAACCAGCAAAAATTAAAGAAACAGTAGCAGCATATAATCATGCAGGTTTAGAGCTCCTGCGGGCCAGTATTAACTCTGCTGTGATTTCAAATGCCAACATCATCATTACAGAAAAAAAAAGGTGCTGATTATGTGTCATACCCTTTTAGACCCAGTGCAGATACATTATATATTTGCCCGATAGTATGAAACAAATAGATTTAAGTTCAGCGACATAATGTATTCCATTTCTATTTTTGTCCTTGCAGAAAAGTCAAGTTAATTAGTGCTCACTGTGCTGTAAAGACAAATTTAGTCATGATGCCACACACTGAAACAGGTCCAATTAAATTTCAAGGTTTGTGAGTCTTTTCACAGAGCACAAGCCCATAACAGGGACTGTGAGGCAGAAATATCGTCTGTTTTTTTATCATACCTACTCGAGTCTCATCTCGTCTCGGGTGTTTTTAGGCAGGTGGGTTTACATCTGCATAAATCACGTCCCTGTCGGTCAGTAATCCCTAACAGTAGGTCACCATTGCGTCTCATAAGGCAGACTTTGTGAAACTACAGAGATTTGCTAAGTGAAATGCTAATGGTAATGTGCTATAACAAGAGTAATACTAAGCTATACCAATTTAAAAAACAGACACTGTGTCATGATTGTCAGATGTTGAAATGCTAAGAATTCACAGCGTGATGGCATTAGCAGGAACATAGAGAGATACCAAGCCATGCAAGCTAGCCAGTCTACGAACTGTCCAAGCAGATCTCTGTGTGCTCTAATTCAGTCCTAAACTGGGTTATTACACTCCTCCAGCTGACAATTTCGTCATTAGAGAGATTTTCGTGCTCCTACAGTTCCCTCTATTATTTCTACATTGATGACACGGTTTATTCATCTGTAAAGTTTCAGTGTATGCAAGTCTGTGTGTTGCACTGAGAGTAGGCAGCTGCAGTTGTCTGAGAAATAACTTCTGCCTGAGGGCTGCCTCCTGCCTCTTACTGAGAGAGAGAGATTGAGAGCACTGTGGACGAAGGGAAGAAATAGTGCAAGAGGATGGAAAGAGGGAAAACATTTCTGCAACTTGGTTTAGCCCTCAGGAGAACGGAACTGAACAACAACACAGACACCCATCCACTCCAAAACACACACACACACACACACACACACACACACACACACACACACACACACACACACACACACACACACACACACACACACACACACACACACACACACACACACACAGAGAGAGTCATACAAAGAGTAACACAGGGACAAGTGGCTCCGTCTTTGCTCTTGGACAAATTTTCTGGCTCATTGGGTCCTTTTAGAAATGGCAGGCCGCAGCCGTTACAAGGGTCTGCCTGTAGCTAGAACGACAATGAGACCCATAAACTCATAAAAGTCTATTTATTGTGCCATTTCTTTTGGCTCATGTCCATTTGTGCTTCATATAACCTGGCAACTGTGTCCCTGACCATGCCTGTATCTCAAGCTGCTTCACTTTCCAGGACCTGATCGAACAGAGATTTTCCAAGTAAATGTGTCACAAGTTTTGATATTTTGCTGTAGCTCAGTTTGAGTCATTTATTGAACACATCCCACACACGGTACTCAAAGTCAGCTGTTAGCAACAGCTTTAAAAAGACAGAAATATGTGGATATGATGTTTCTTTGGGACAAAGATGCTAAAAGGCTTTTAAATAGATTAATATGTGACTGCTGTCATCTGCTTCATCGATGCTCTAAGCGGGATAGGCAGCTACTTGTCATTTCAGCTGACTCTACCGAGCAGTTCAGTGTTTTATGGCTCTGTCAGTCTTTCCTTCAGAGCTGTACCATCAGTAGACTGGAGCAGTGCTGCCTGCAGTGGACTCCCCTTACATCTTAGCAGGATGTATATGAGAATAAACAGGCCCACTGGAAATGTGATTATTCTAACAATCATCTTGTGAACGTTGAGGCCAAATGTTGCCTACAACACTAATTCTGTTCAAGGACAGAGTTCATGATAAAATGGCAAACATTTGTACAAAAAACTCAATCCAATAAAATGGAGCCAGTAAGATATTCGATATGTTAATGTGTTAACAAGCTCAGATCAGCAGGCCTTAACCATCTTCCCATTTCTACACTGAACTAAGCTGAGGTACTGCAGCTCAGAAGAGGGTTATTTTTATTTCATGTTGTGGATATCGAAAAGTGGCCATCCTTCTGAAAAAGAGAGATTTTAAAGATAAAGTTTCTATCAGCATTTCAGGTAGAGCTGCAATAATTAGTTGATTAATCAATAAGTCGATTGACAGAAAATTAATCTGCAACTATTCTGATGAATGGTGATGTGTTTCACACCAGTTATAAATGGCAGTAACTAATTAGTCAGATTAGTTAGTTAGCATTAACTTGATCGTGCCAAATAGTGAGCTTGCATCAATGTATGAAAACTTTGTTATAACTTGTTTATACTTGTTTATTTATAAAGTGTTAAAAAGCTAATTAATACATTAGCTGTAAACCATTCCTGTGCCAGGAACAGGGCAGAGCCAAAACAAAATACTGTGTGTGCCACATCATTGTCAAATAAAGATATTAAGAGTTACTTTTTACAGGGACATGTCAAATTGTTTTAATTTCTCAAGCAAGGTAAGAACAGTTTGTGTTCTTGGTGTTTTATCAGCACAAAACCAAACACACACCAAAGACTGACATCGTCTGCTGACCAGTCACGTGGATGGTAATGGATATGATGATATTAACACTGTTAAATGATACAAAATCTCAGAGCTCAGCTGGGATAAGTTTCATCTTTATATGATTATGTTTATAACATTAATAAAGATATTACACAATGGAAAGACCAACAGGATGAGAGGACTGATATTCACCACAGGAGGAAGACTCTAACTCACAATTCAGGCTCATACAACATGATAGTACAAAGACATGTCACAGCTAAAGTCATTATTTCATTAAAACGGTAGACAGGAAAGCAATAACTGATCAAATATAGATCCAGACAGCTACCAATCACCAACCTGAATATCCACACACACACACACACACACACACACACACACACACACACACACACACACACACACACACACACCTGACTGAACTGTAGTCTACACTGAACAGCACCCACAGAGAGTTCCCTGGAAGATTTCTTTTTGCAGATGCACTGATAACACGTTTTCACCGGCACAGCAAAGGCAAGACAGACAGCTATTACAACAAGTCATTAATAACACTGCATCAACCACAATTATATTCAAGCTTTTCTGTCAGGTTGATATAATCATAAATTATCTTAAGAATGGGTTTGGTTGACAAAGTGAATGGAGGGTTAGTATGAGGTAAACACAGTATGACACTGGAGGATACTAAACTTTAAGTTTCCCTTTTTAAATTTCTCTTATTGTTTCTCACTCTTCTTATTATCTCTTCTATGAGTCTGAAAGCCATACATGACATAGCCTTCCTGAAAATACTCATCAATCACCCAAATCGCCATCATTCGGCCTCATTGCCATTAGGACAGGACAATTAACCAACACTAAATAGTGCATAAATAAATAAATAAAAGCACTTCCATAAAGTTGCTGGACTTGCGAGAGACACATTAAAAGTAAAACAGTAACAATTGATGGATCAGAGGCCAAAATATCCTGACAGCTCAAAATCCCTACACTTCCCATAATACAACTCTGGAAAGTTATCATAGCATCAATTGTTTTATCTTTTGTTCCAATGATTGCAAAGTAAACAGCAGAAATATGGAATTCAATTTTAATTCAACAGGAACGTGCGCTTGCATGTATTTCTCTAGCCAACCCAACACCTTGATAGATGACATTGCCGGAGCGGATGAGCCCCATTCAAATGAATGAACTCACTGGCTTTTATCCATGCACAAACAGGGAGAAAGAGACGAAATAATTTAAGGCTACACCTTTTTCTTTTTGTGTCTCTGTCATACTCTCTCCCTATATAAGACAATTCCTTGCCAGCTTATATGACATCTGTCAGCACAAACTAACCCTCTCCGAACAAAGCGTATCCTCAGAGACAGAGGAGAGATGTGAGCCGATTTAACATTGCACTGTTAGCACGCAAGCGCATGCTCTATAGAGCACTGGGTTCAGACTCACAGAGACAGACACACTAGAGATCAGAGCTCCAGAGCTGTCACAGGGGTCAGTCGGGAGACGTGCGATATCTTGACAGAGCTGAAGTGTTCACTGACACAGAAACACACACACAACACACTGCGGAGCCTCACAGTCTGTCCCTGTCCCTTTGTGTGACCAAGAGTGTGTGTGTGTGTGTTAAGGGATACACGAGAAGATATGACTGCCTCTTATTCGGTAATACTTTAGCTCAAGCAGGTGTACTGAAAATCATCCATAGGATTTACTATCAACAACATTATAAATTAACCTAATAAAAAATATTTTTACATAATTTTTTAAAAATGATGTGATAGGACTAAGACACAGCAAGATTGAATGAAATCCATTAGTTCTTTCCAATCTTAAATATTTTTCTGACGTACAGTACAGGCCAAAAGTTTGGACACACCTTCTCATTCAATGCGTTTTCTTTATTTTCATGACTATTAATATTGTAGATTCCCACTGAAGGCATCAAAACTATGAATGAAAACATTATGTACTTAACAAAAAAGTGTGAAATAACTGAAAACATGTCTTATATTCTAGTTTCTTCAAAGTAGCCACCCTTTGCTTTTTTGATAGCGCTGCAAACCCTTGGTGTTCTCTCAATGAGCTTCATGAGGTAGTCACCTGAAATGGTTTTCACTTCAGAGGTGTGCCTTGTCAGGGTTAATTAGTGGAATTTCTTGCAGTTGGGACCTTCAGTTGTGTTGTGCAGAAGTCAGGTTGACACACAGCCGACAGCCCTATTGGACAACTGTTAGAATTCATATTATGGCAAGAACCAATCAGCTAAGTAAAGAGAAACGAGTGGCCATCATTACTTTAAGAAATGAAGGTCAGTCAGTCCAGAAAATTGCGAAAACTTTGAATGTGTCCACAAGTGCAGTCGCAAAAACCATCAAGCGCTACAACGAAACTGGCTCACATGAGGACCACCCCAGGAAAGGAAGATCAAGAGTCACCTCTGCTGCTGAGGATAAGTTCATCCAAATCACCAGCCTCAGAAATCGCAAGTTAACAGCAGCTCAGATTAGAGACCAGATGAATGCCACACAGAGTTCTAGCAGCAAACACATCTCTAGAACAACTGTTAAGAGGAGACTGCGCAAATCAGGCCTTCATGGTCAAATAGCTGCTAGGAAACCACTGCTAAGGAGAGGCAACAAGCAGAAAAGATTTGTTTGGGCCAAGAAACACAAGGAATGGACATTAAACCAGTGGAAATCTGTGCTTTGGTCTGATGAGTCTAAATTTTAGATCTTTGGTTCCAACCGCTGTGTCTTCGTGCGACGCAGAAAAGGTGAACGGATGGATTCTACATGCCTGGTTCCCACCGTGAAGCATGGAGGAGGAGGTGTGATGGTGTGGGGGTGCTTTGCTGGTGACACTGTTGGGGATTTATTCAAAATTGAAGGCATACTGAACCAGCATGGCTACCACAGCATCCTGCAGCGACATGCCATCCCATCCGGTTTGCGTTTAGTTGGACAATCATTTATTTTTCAACAGGACAATGACCCCAAACACACCTCCAGGCTGTGTAAGGGCTATTTGACCAAGAAGGAGAGTGATGGAGTGCTGCGCCAAACCATCTCGATTGGGTTCAGGACCTGAACCCAATGGAGATGGTTTGGGGTGAGCTGGACCGCAGAGTGAAGGTAAAAGGGCCAACAAGTGCTAAGCATCTCTGGGATATCCTTCAAGACTGTTGGAAAACCATTTCAGGTGACTACCTCTTGAAGCTCATCAAGAGAATGCCAAGAGTGTGCAAAGCAGTAATCAGAGCAAAGGATGGCTACTTTGAATAAACTAGAATATAAGACATGTTTTCAGTTATTTCACACTTTTTTGTTAAGTACATAATTCCACATGTGTTCATTCATAGTTTTGATGCCTTCAGTGAGAATCTACAATGTAAATAGTCATGAAAATAAAGGAAACGCATTGAATGAGAAGGTGTGTCCAAACTTTTGGCCTGTACTGTAGTTCTGGAGATTCCACCTTTAAGTGGAAGCTTAAGAAATATAGATATCCAGGTTTCTGGGTAAAGTAAATACAATAGGCTCTTTAGTTCATGCTGATTATAATTCATATGATGTGAGAAGTTCTTGTATTCAAAGGCTCGGCATTGGTATTTAAATTACTGGGTCTGAAGGCAAAAAAAAACCCAAACCAAATTAGCTTTTATGAGAAAGACACGGTGGCCAGCTGCGTTGGAGTGCTGTGACACATGTGGGGAAATACTGCAAGTGTCACACGTGGACCACCATCAAATACATCCAGAGATTTTTCCTTTAATGAGCTCCCAGGATACACAGTCTTCAGCTATATGAAGATGTTTCACTGAGGTGAGAGAGAGGTGTCGACATTTTGTTGTTTTCCTTGTTATGATTCTAAGTGGAGGTGAAAATGGCAAAGTTGAGAGACACACTCTCATTTTGGAAATGTATTCTTTTTCTAACGCTAACATCTTGATTTCTGTCTCAATGTCTTACAATACAATGCATTGTCATTGCATACAACTCTTACTGCAATAAATATTTTCCTTGCTTATCATTCAGCCCTTTTTGTACTCCACACTAATTGTTTGAAATATATTTACGCAGCTTCTGTCATCTTATCTGAGCTCACCTTGTGGTTGTCTTCAGTATCGTCATCGCAGGGCAGGAACCTGTTGCTTCACTCTGTCTCTGTAACATGAGGGTGATGTACAGAATGTCACAAAGGTGATATAATAATCTCACATGTTAATGATTTAATCTTATATTCACCTCTTCCCCTTTCCACTTCAGTCCAAACAGCTTCTTGGATGTTAGCTCCTGTTCTGATTATGGATATTATGCCTGGTCAGACAAACACAGGTGTTACTAATAACAACTATATTTGCCCTTATATTTCCAACATAGTGTATTCTGTTCATGATGTATGCTGCTGAGTACTAAACAAAATACACAAGTAGGCTACTGTATTTAAGTAAATATTTTAGGTATGTGTACTTTGAGTATTTCCATCTTCTCCTACAATTAATCCACATATCAGAGGAAACTATTATACTATATACTCCTGTACATTAATATATGACAGATCTAACTGTTACTTTCGGGGTAAGACACGAACAAAACGTGACGCACTTATAAAATGATGCACTGCGATAAATTAACCCATCTAACAACACATAAAATAGTTAGAATTGGCTTTGCCTCAGCCAGCTACAACATTTAAATGCTTACACGTGACTGCATGACATGCGCAGGACTGTTTTTCTGCACGAGTACTTTTAGTTTGATACTGCAAGAACATGTTTGCCAATGCAACTTGTACTTCTACTTCAGTAGTATGTTAAGTATAGTTTTGCTTGTTTTGGGGTATCTTTACAGTGCAGTTTTACTAATTTAACTAGTTTGAATTCCTCCTCCCCCACTGGACAAAATGTCGGCCATGAGTTGGCTAGCCTATTTTCCCTTGAGTCATTTGCATAAACTACAAGTACAACATCGCCCAGATTACGACACTCTAAACTCACCGCTCTTCTCACAAACATGCTACTTTTCCCTTTTCTTGACTTTTCATATTTTCTTTTCGTTTTTACTTGAGTTTTGTGTGAAAGCATGTGGAAACATGTCAACGTGCTTAATTGGCAACTCTACTCCACCTGTGCATCCATGGACTGAACCATTTCCTCTTTGCTAGGGGGGGAGTGTTACTTAAAATAGTATATCTACAAACATAATCGGAGGAAATGATTTTCCAGTTGTCTCCTATAAAGTTGTGGAGTTGTTATGGGTGAAATACGTTTTTCATCTCGTTGCTCTTATTTCACATAGTTTGATTTTTGTTGAATCTCCTTTGCTCTCTTTGTCTTAAAATGTGTGCATTTTAAAAGTAGGAGCATACTGAACTGCAAAGTGTATTATGAAAACAGTTTTAAACCAAATCTCAATCAGTCTCCTATCAACAAGGTAATATATTTTCCACCAGTATAAAAATAAGAAAAATTATGGTTATCGCAAGAATTAGTGGTTTCATAACACAGTGCTCTGGTTGAGACAGGAATTTTATTTCATTAAAGCTCAATAACCTACAAAACAGTATATATTTTACAAAACAGTTTATATAATTGTACAGTTACCACACGCTGTATGTACAGCATGAATGATATCAAGTGGCACTACTTAACTGAAAGCAGCTGACTGATAAGACTTTCCCTTGTTCTACTGATTACAAAAAAAACCTTGCTTTGACCTTGCCAAGCTGGCAGCATGGTTTTAATGTAAACTGTTAAAGGAAGATAAAGACTATTATTTATCGGAGGGTGTTATTTTTTTTAAGCAAAAACAGAACATTCTGTTGTTTATTTTTAATTACTGCTACTTTGATGAAAATAGTCCCATTATCAGATATTAGGCTGCAGGGAAACAAGTCCCTCTTGTCAGATTAAGGTGTTAATCCCCAAAAAAGAAGAGCATAATGTATTAAGATGTATTAAGTCAACAGGTTTCCTGTTACCAATATATTCCTTGAGAAACAGTACGAGAAAACATTAAATGAATATGAAGATGTGGATACATAATCCTATTTATTTGTGTGGAGTTGTTTAATTAGGACTAAACAAGGATTTTTTTTTTTTATTATACTAATTTCCGAGTTCTGAGAAGAGAGGCGGAAAAAAAAACATACATTAAGATTTATCTACCAACTACCAAATGACCTTAAAGGCAGTGTTATTGTACTGTTTATTACTGTGCAGTTAAACAGAGGGAATACATCAAGTACTGAAGACAATATCTCCAATCTAATGTATCATCTCAATTCAGTTTCCCATTTCAAACAGTTGCCTTATTCTCAAGAACCAATGCATCTTCATATACCGGAATTGAAAGTATTCTTAATATTATGGGAAGGCAAACAAATAATCTGAATAGATGAAATTTCACATACAGACACACACGACAAATGAGCACAGGAAACATTTGTGGGACCTGACTCAAGCGCATTTTTATTGAACGTTTATAACTGTTAAAAACATGTATAAAATTGGTCCTGTTTCAGAAACAAGGCACGCATAGTCATGTCAATGTTCAGTGTTCATGTCATTATTAGCATTATCATTTATCAACATGATCATCAGCATCATCAGCATGTTCCATCTCAGTATTTGTCTAATAGTAGTATCAAGCATTCCCTAATATAAAAACACGTTCCAATTTTTTTTTTCCACAGAGGTTAAAATTTTATTCCGAGCAGCAAGACAATATTCATGCAAAGACGGGAGTGGAGGAGAAGATGCGAGCTGACTGGACTGACAGGCTGATGGGTCTTTAATAGTAGGTCTCCCGTTCCACCCAACCTGGACACAAAAGGAAGGAAAACAAACACACACAAGATTTAGAGGCAACTTCTTGGGTAGATTTACTTTTTATACGATTTATATTAGAGGAATAAGACCTGAATTTCTCCACCCACACCAAGTTTAATAATTACCCACAAGGCAGAGGGAAGTAGAGAGGAAAAACATGAGAGAAAAGGGCAGCAGAGAGGGAGGAAGAGGCACAAATGTGCAGAAAAACAACAAGAGTGCAGAGGGAGATAGAAGTAGGAAAGATAATAAAAGCATGGATCCTGGGCTCACCTCCTGGGCTGCGTCTGAGGATCAGCTTACGGATTTCATCATAGATAAAGATGAGCAGGGAGTAGGGGAAGGCGCAGAACCACCAGTTGGGCCTGGAAAACACACAGAAAAAGAAATGAGAAACTGATCCAGAGGCCCAAGCCTGGATGGACAACATGTGGTAGGTGGAACAAGCACGATTAAAGATTAATCTAGCTATGCACAATGCCTTACAGGTGGATTGTGAGGTGAGTTCCTGTGTTTTTACTCACTTGAGAGGGTACATTCTGAGGGCGACGTCCATGCCTGGACAATAGGAGAGGAAGGCAGCCAGGGCAGTCTCCTCAAACAGCCCAAAGATCAGGATCTTGTTCCTGAAACACACAGGGGAATTAATATTATTAAAACTGAAACCTAAGTAAGACAAACAAATTCAAATGACTGAAAATAGCTGGATTTTAAAGACTTTATCAGCTTGGTGCCTGGATTTCAAACTACTGACACCGAGCCACAGAACTGACGCAAACCACATCAGTCTTTAAAATACAGTTCATGTTGTTTGTGGCCCAAAATAAACAGAGGTTAACTGGAGTTCTTCTTAGAAAAGCGCAGCAGTACAATGTGGAAAAGATGGCATTACATTCACAATGACAGCTGTTTTTTTTTTAAAGGCGAACCATCCACAGCTGAGAATTTTAACAGTTTGGAGTCGGTGTACTTTCACAAACAGTGGTTGTTTTTCTACTCACTTCATGCCCTGTTGGAAGACGGAGTTCCTCCTGGTCTTACAGATGATCAGATCGGCCCACTGCACGATGACGATGCTGACGAAGAAAGCCGTGTGGCAGGTGAACTCCACGATCTTCCTCTGCTCGTAAGTCTGACCAAAAAAAAACAAACAAAAAAAACAAACGTTTCACAAGAGTTTATACCAGGTGTTGATGGTCAAACTCTAACCTTTACTTGCGGTCTGTGCAATAAATGTTACCGACCCACTGCTGTCCATAGCTGTCCTCCAGGTCATTGACGTATTTATTATCCCAGGACACTCTGATGCCCAGCAGGGTGGCAGGCAGGAAGCCGTTTTCAGCCAGAATCACAAAGTAGGTGAAGAAGCCTGCCAGCGCCTGGATCATACCTGCAGGAGAGAGATGTGACAGGATGATGTTAAGAAACCTGACACCAAATGATATCTGATATTTTATAATCTTTTAATCAGTGACTGGAATAAGTTTGTGTTTTAAGCAATCTCAGACTGAATGAATAAAAGTCTATTTATTTTTTGAAATTAAACGAGGGATCAATAAATGATTAGGTAAACAAATTGGCCTCGTGGTCTTTTGGGGAAATAAGATGAATGAGAAAGTGAAAGACTGAATCACTAAATCTAATTAGTCAGTCTTTTGGGCAAAAACTCAGATTTAGTAAATACCATTTTAAAAAAGGTTTTGAGATAAACAAACCATAAAGATGCAGTTTGATTATTTTAAATAAATTCATTTGGCAAGATGCAAAGACAAATAATCACAGAATTAGTAGAGATACATGGTTGTATCTAGAGGATTAAAATATATCAAACTCTAAAAAAAAAAAATGTTTGAAATCAAAGCAAAATTTTTAAATGGCGGGCCACATGTTCTTATTAAAATACATAAGAGTGGTCAGCGTCTTGCAATGGAAAAGAAAAAAGGCCAAAAGAAAAAACATTGTCATGTCAACTTTGAGGAACGCAAAACTGGTACCAACAAATGATCTGCTTGTATTTTGCTCTTATAAGGTGCTTCAGGAAGTTCAGGAGGGCTTCCTTCCTATTCTTGGCTTCATTACCCAAGAGGGAGAAATCAAAAGCCAGAGGCTCCGCTCTATCATCACTCAAACACACAAACACACACACTCTGCTTCTCTATCAGCACAAGCCTATTTCTGGTGCATGCCACTCCTCTGCTTATCTTGGACCACCCAGATACAGAGCTGACTTTCCAGAAAACTCTACCAAGGAACCATGGATAGCAAACTCCTGGCTCCAGTTTGATACATGGTGGAATTGGATTTGAATTCAAGGTTTACCGATCTGTCCGTAGGCTATGCTGATGAGCCTCTCGTTCACCAGTTTGTCTGTTTTGGGGTTTCTGGGCTGCCTCTTCATGATGTCGCTCTCAGCTGCTTCATAAGCCAGGGAGATGGCGGGGACCTGGGAGACAGGACACAGCACCAATCAATGAACACATTAATACAATACCAAACCCTAACCCTGAAACACGAGTTATTTTTCCTTAGCTTGTCATACCAACCAATAATGAGTCTCTCATTTGTAAAAATTCAATGCTATTACAATACAAAGGCAATAAGAGGAAATCAATCAGGTCAGTCCTCACCATGTCAGTTCCCAGGTCAATACAGAGGATGGTGACGGTTCCCAGGGGCAGAGGGATGTTGGCGATGATGAAGAGGAGGAAGGGTGTGATCTCAGGGATGTTACTGGTCAGAGTGTAGGCGATGGACTTCTTCAAGTTGTCAAAGATCAGACGACCTGGTGAGAATATGACACAAATAATTAAAGCCATTGTTTTAATGATTTTAACCATCCAGCTAAATAAGAACAAGTCTAATTTCTCCGTCTTTAATTGTTTAGCACAATCTTTTACCTTCTTCCACTCCAGTAACGATGGAGGCGAAGTTGTCGTCCAGCAGGATCATGTCAGCAGCCTGCTTCGAGACGTCAGATCCAGCGATCCCCATGGCAACACCGATGTCGGCCTTCTTCAGAGCAGGAGAGTCGTTCACACCATCACCTGTCACAGCCACAATGGCACCCTAGAGAGAGGGAAGAGGAGAGTGTTCAGAGTGAAATAACACTTGAGTGCGGAAATTAGACTCAGAGAGATGAGAAGGAAAAGTTCACACTGTTTTGTTCTTTGTGAACATGTTGCATAATCAAGAATAAAGATTTTATTTGTTCTGCTGCCAGTTGTATTTCTATCCTTTTAGTAGTGGTTGTTCTAAAATAATGAGAGATTTTTATTAAGAGAAATACAGAGGAGCAAAGAATGTCACCCAATTTTTCAGCAGAAGAAATGTTTGACTTCAGCTGACACGAGAAGTCAAACTGAGATAACAGGTTTTTGAGTTTCCATTTTCCGAAGTTACACTGAATCACAGAATAATTTCCTGTTGTGTGAAAGAAAAGCCCCAGAGTTTTGAAAGGCTTCCGTGCAATTCTGCTGCATTTGACAGTACAGGCAGCTGTGATAAAAGTGAATAAAAAAACAGGTATCGTGAAAAAGATTTTTTGATCTCGAGGTGACTACAGATAAAAATGCTGTGGGAGCTCCTTGAAATGACAAAAAAAGTGACAATTACTTCCCCACACGATGTCAATATTTATGCCTTCTACTCAAGTAAATAAACAGCTCAACAAGTATATTTTTAAGGTTTATTAAAGATAGTGTAAATAATTAAGTTGGCTGCACCGATCACAGATCCTCCTCTGAGTGAATGGAGAGACATTTGAAATTGAACCTCAACAGTGAGCTAATGCTGCCACGTAGACAGCTCGGACAAGACTGTGTGGCTGCGTTACTGAGGAACTGAACTGAAGTTATGGGGCTCATAAGATGAAATGCTAACACCAACTCATCAATAATCTCCCTCCCACTCCCGCTCCAGGAAGCATGTAGGACGCACTGGAATAGATTATGTTAATTGGTTCTGCAGCTTTCTGACAGACTTTGAGGAACTTCCACAAACTGAACTGTATTAAATTTGTTTTTTTTCAGGTATTTTTCTGCAGAAAAATATTCTGCTGATTGCCTGTCCATAATTAACAAAAACCTAAATAAATAAATAATGGTCAAAGTCCACTCAAGACTAAAAATATTTCATTCCGCCTACTGATGCACATGTGAATATTCATATCTGTGGGGGAGCTCACAGCTTGACAGATGTTATGCTTGAATATTCTGCTGACTTAGCCGTCCGACCAAAGCAATAATCATAAATAAGCATAAGGGGGAGGAGATATCACATATTCACTCAAGCATTTACATTATAAGGCAAAGGCACATGCTGGGTTTGTAAAAAAAAAAAAAAAAAACATACACACATCTCCTTGTTTGTTGTGTTCCTACCTGTCTCTGGCAGCCCTCCACAATGATCAGTTTCTGCTGTGGGGAGGTTCTGGCAAAAACAATCTCAGTGTGATACTTCAGGATGTCGTCAAGCTGCTCTGCGCTCAGGTCCTTCAGGTCTCCACCGTGGACGACACAGGCCTTGGCATCTCTGGAGGGATTACAGAGCCGTTAATGTTAGGTCACTTAAACTCATTCAGACAAATAGACTTTAATTTAACCTAGTGATGCCGTTTACTGTCCTTGTGTCTGCACCTATGCCAACAGGGTTTCTCAGTATGGTCAGTACCTTGGGTTGACTTCGTTGATTGGGATGTTCAAACGAGCAGCAATGTCCTCAACAGTCTCATTGCCTTCGGAGATGATACCCACACCCTTAGCAATGGCCTTAGCTGTGATTGGATGATCACCTGTGACCATGATTACCTAGGACAAGGGACGTGTGTGCTGATGAGTTCAAGGAACAGTCAAAATACAAATTCATGAGCAGTGGGGGGACTTTTTTAGAGAAGAGGAAGAATTTTCTATTTTCCTACAGGCTTTAAGGGCACACCTTGATTCCAGCACTCCTGCATTTGCCGACAGCATCGGGCACGGCGGCACGAGGGGGGTCAATCATGGACATGAGGCCAATGAAGCACAGGTTCTCAGTGGGGAAGTTCACCTCGTCAGTGTCAAAAGCAAAGCCCTCTGGGAACTGGTCATCGGGCAGGTTGAAATGACAGAAACCTGGATGGAACATGACAGAAATGAATTTTAAGATATAGACTGGTATGTTGCTCATATTCTTAATCTATTTCAACCTTTGAGCAAGTATCTATGCAAAGATCTGGGGATGAAAAAAAAACAAAAACCAACAACATCCGTCCATCCTTACCCAGTACTCTCTCTCCCAGACCTCCCAGTTCCAGGTAGGCGTTCTGGAAAGCGTCTCTCATCTCGTCATCCAGAGTCTGCTCTTTGCCCTGAATCATGATGGTGGAGCAGCGGTCCAAAATCCTCTCTGGGGCTCCTTTCATCACTAGCAGGTGCTTGGACTCTCCTTCAGATGCGGCAATCTTGTGAATGGAAAGCTAGGGGCACATAAGAAAAGGGACAGCGGGTCAGTTGTGTAGAGAAGTCTATTTATCAATTTGCTAAAAAGTTCCTTAAGGTCACACAAAGACTTATTCCAGCTAAGGGTGAGTTTTTTTCCAAAGGTCTTGCTGATTTACTGTCAACATGAGGTGGAAATAACCTGACATTTAATATTTCAGGAAGGCCACGACATTTCCAAACAATTAAAAAACCAAAAGGTGACTGATTTAAAAAAAAAAAAAAGAAAAAAAAGAAAAATGACCGTACATACCTGGTACTTATTGGTAGAGTTGAACGGGATCTCAGAGATTTTGGGGCTTTTCTCTCTCATTTCCTGGACAGATCCGCAGCACAGCTCGATACATTTCAGCAGAGCCGACTCAGAGGCGTCACCGGCCACATCTCTCTGGTGGAGGAACACGGGGACAATAAAATCACAGGCACCATATAGCTAACTTTCCAATTACCTTTGTGAAATACTTTTCTTTATATACAGCCTGAGTTGAAATAACAAACACTGTCAATCAAATGTGATTACTCTATGCACCATCATTGGTTCCTTTAACACAAAACCTCCATCTTAGTCGACATACTACAGATTTCTTTTTATCCATGTACAATGCAAAAACATAAGAAGTAATTGAGATCCTTTTGAGAAGCTGGTCATGAAAGAAAAATCCTAATCTATTAATTTCTTTTTTTTCCATCATAAACACCGGCTTTGATAAACGCAGACACCGTGTTTACCCTCCTTTCACTGTTGTTGAAGTGACTGAGGGAAGTGATGAGCAGTGAGAGTGAACGACTGGTAATTAGAGCCACAATACCAGCCAGACACTTACAGGTGACACACACATACAAGTACACGCTCAGATTCACACACACACACACACACACACACACACACACACACACACACACCACACACACACACACACACACACACACACACACACACACACACACACACACACACACACACACTAACAGGTTATTAACACAGGGTGGAAACCAGAAACTGGGCTCCAAGGAAAGTCTGGGAGCCAGGAGACGTACTGGGAGTGTGTTTGCCCGTGTGTGTTTTTCAGGGGTGGGTTTAAGAATAATTATGTGATTACAACATGTGTGTGGACACTCCAGGGACAGTGATCTAAGCAACAAGCCCGTTGGTCTGAGTGGCAAACATCTCAGCAGAAGTCAAATAAACAAAATAAAGATGTTTTGTTTTCCTTTTTTTTTTTTTTTTTTTTAATTTATAGGTTATTAAATGTCTGATGTTATCAAAGAGTAAAAGTAATATAATTAAAGTGAAATGCATATTGCATCACCATAGCTTATGTTTCCTTTCATAAAAACGAGTTTATAATGTCATGTTTCAGTCACTCGTCCTTCATCAGAAAAAATAAGCAGCTTTCACAAAGGGTTGAAGTGAAGTCAAGATCGGGAACAAAAAACATATGACAGAGGAACAACTGTGTGGTTTTACTGGGCACTTTCAGTCAGCATTACAGGATTTTTAAATCCTAGCCACATAATGAGCAAACAAGCTTAAGGCCGGGAACAACAGAAAATGCTTTGTTGTTGTTGAACAGAGGATGGAAGATATGTCAGACTTCTGTTTTTAATTCTAAGAGCTAATTATTTCCCAAATTAAATTACACAATTTATGTGTTGTCTCAAAGAAAGCTTAATATTTAGTATTATTCCCTGCAGTGAAAGGAAAGTTAAGAGCATATACACACCTTCAGAATGGGAATGTTGCTCTGCTCAGCCAGGAAGACGGCGCGGTTGCAAAGCCCGGCGATTCTAGCCAGGGCAGCCCAAGTGTGTGAGCTCCTGTCGAAGGTGGCCCCGCTCTGGTTCTCGGTGGTGTCGGCCTCGTGGATCTGGTTGTCAAACCACATGTGGGCCACGGTCATCCTGTTCTGGGTCAGGGTGCCGGTCTTGTCTGAGCAGATGGTGGAGGTGGAGCCCAGGGTCTCGACGGCTTCCAAGTTCTTCACCAGGCAGTTCTTCTTGGCCATACGCTTAGCAGTCAGAGTCAGACACACCTAGAGATGAGATTGCTCGGGTTAGTTAAGAGCTGAGTCATCGTTTGGATCAATAATTGGACATTTAATGCACAAGAATCACCAGAACTCACAGTGACAGTAGCAAGGAGACCTTCTGGCACGTTGGCGACAATGATACCGATGAGGAAGATAACGGCCTCCAGCCAGGTGTATCCGAGGATGAGGGAGAGGATGAAGAAGGACATGCCGAGGAAGACGGCCACACCGGTGATGATGTGGATGAAGTGCTCGATCTCGATGGAGATGGGAGTGCGTCCAACTTCAAGTCCGGAGGCCAGCGTGGCGATGCGGCCCATGACAGTGCGGTCTCCTGTGCTGATCACGATACCACGAGCGGTTCCTGAAGCGAGGACAATGATATGATAGTATTAAAAACAGAGAACGCAGATTCACTCTTTGATTCACAACACAAGTCTCTGAACTGCAGATAAAAACGTGCAACTGTCTCTGAGAGGCTGTCATCGCACCTTCAACACAGTTGGTGGAGAAGAAAGCAATGTTTCTGGTCTCCAGCGGGTTCTCATTGGAGAAGTCAGGGGTACGAGTCTGGGGCTCTGATTCACCGGTCAGAGAGGAGTTATCCACCTGAGAAATGACACAGAGACTGTGATGGATGGAACAAACAAGAAAAACAACATCTACCTCAGGACAAAAAAAAAATGGGGTCAAGTGTTGCTCTTGGGCCTCGGGTTTAGTTCAGCGGCCAAAACGGGTCACAGACTTGTCAACAAGGAGGAAGTAGCTCACGTCTTGCGCTGAGGCGTCATAAAGTCAAGGCTTTTTGATTTCAAAAAGAAGTACATGTCACAAATTTCAAGAGGTTGAAGGAGTTTTTTTTCCCAAGTGTCAACTAAAGCAGTCATGGTGTTCCTTTGATGCCTTGATGGAGGAATGTTTTTCAGGGTTAAATTCCTTCAACATGGGTCCGAGGCTGAGGAAAAATAACTCCCCCCGCGAGAAGACCAACCTTGCAGCCGTGGGCAGAGATGATTCGCAGATCAGCAGGGATCCTGTCACCACCTTTCACCTCCACTAAATCACCGACCACCACCTCCTCGGCGTTGATGCTCTTCTTCTCACCGTCACGGACGACCAGGGCTTGCTACAAGACAAGACGTGACAGAGACGGACACTTATGTCAGACACAGGAGCAAGTGAGACTGACGCCTTTATTTTCTAGCTGTTTTGGCTGCCTCCACTTCCACATCCTGCAGGATAACTTTCATAGTAATGAAAACTAAAATTATTCAACAGAGCTAATGAGATTCAGATGTCAAGAGGATTTGTTTTTTGTACGACAAAGCGGGAAAGACCTTGAATTAAGATACTACATTTAAGAGTTGACATGAACCGAGGTTTCAGTAATTTCTTAGTTCATTTATGAGCGTGTACAACAAAGTCAATGGGGCTTGGATGTTGATGCAGTTGCAGAAATAAAACTATATGAGGATAAATAGACAAATGCATAAAGGTTTAAATTGTGAGGGGTACCTGTGGGACCAGGTTCTTGAAGGAGTCCATGATCTTGGAGCTCTTGGCCTCTTGGTAGTAGGAGAAGCAACCAGTGATGATGACGACAGCAGAAAGCACGACACCCAGGTACAACTGCGAACATAAAAACGTGACATTTAGATTTAGACAATATAATTAAGGTCCGGATTCAAACGGCATCTGTTGTTTTGTGCTGTTAAACTGACTAATCTTGAACCATAATTACTGATCAATAAAGAAATATTTATTCTTTTTTACACTGGTACTGTCAATCAATCAAAATATTGTATATTTCATCGCACCAACAAATCTTGTACACAAAAAGCATCATAAAACAGAACTAAAATTTTCATTTGTATCATGCTAAGATTAAACTGTGATGATTAAACTTAAATGTAAATGATGATTAAATGGTTAAAATGTGCTCTGCTTTACTGTCACATTAAGACATAACGTAAACATTTCAAGGTCTTTTTCTTACATTATCATTTGCGGGCTCATCTTCCATTGCAGCCTGGATACCATAGGCCAGGAAACAGAGGATGGCACCAGTCCACAGAAGCATGGAGAAACCGCCAAACATCTGGATGAGGAGAGAACAGGGGTGAACATTTACCACTGAAGTCTGAAGTCTGAAATCTGAGTAAGCAACTTCTACATCCGGAAACTAAGGATCCATTTAAACTTGAACACGAAAGCTAAAAAATCTCATTATCAACAACAGTTTGAGGCAGAATGTGTCTGATTTTCAGTCATGTCACTGACAGCCCTGTTCTACCAAGACAGATAGTGTGCCAGTTAAAACAAAGCTGATGTTACCTGTTTGCAGAATTTGACCCACTCTGGGGTGGTGGGAGGAGGAGTGAGGGCGTTGGGCCCATCACGGGCCAGAATCTCAGCAGCCTTTGCACTAGTCAAACCCTGATATGAGGAGAAGATAGAGATTCAGTTAAAAAATGGTGATTATACTTCCAAGTAGTGTCATGATGGAAGTCAGATCATGATAATTATAAATACATTAAAATCATTTTAAGCACATTCTTATTGTTTTCCAGCTAACCACAAATGTAGACATGAACTCACTGATGCATATTTAACTCCAAGGGGAAATGTGGGTGTTACTAGTTGCCTAGCAACATAACATCAACAGACAAACAGGGCCACCTCCTTCATCAGCAGGTAGGACGGAGAAAACAGGTAACAAGTGAGGTAAAGGAGGACAGTAAAGGAAAAAACAGATGAGAACCATATGAAATCAGGGCAGAGGGGCTTCTGCAGCTGATAAATTATTCACGGCCGCTGCATGCACGCACACGCAGAGCTTGGAGACCCCAGTTTAGAGGCTCTGATTAACTATTCTCCTTGATCTTTCCTGCATGACCAGGAGCACATTTGCATAAGGAGAGAGGGCCAGTTGGAGTGTGTAATAAATGTGTTTTGAAGAAAGTGGGGGATTCTGTGTGCTTCCAACACACAATCTCTTAGCTTAGCTTAGCTTAGCACAAAGACTTTAAACCAGAGAAAACAGCCAACAGGCCCCGGCCAAAAGGTAAATCCACCTACCACCTCTAATGACCACTAATTATATATGTTAGTTATATCTGATTTGTTTCATACTAAAAGGTTCCTAGGTGCCGTGACATGTTTAGGTAGTTACTGCTCCCAGCTAAGGAGCAGCCATCATCTTTCCACTTCAGCTTTTGCACAGGTTAAACAACAAAGATATGACATCATCGAGCTGCTGGTAAGCAGATTGTTACCACTGAACAGAACAATGCTGGCTGTGTCGCAATGTCTCCAGTGTCCATGCTAAGCGAGGCCAAGCTAAGCTAATTGGCTGCTGGTTATAGCTTCATATTTATTGGATAAATACAAGAGCGTTATCAACCCTCTTATTTAGTTCTTGGCAAGAGAGCAAGTAAGAAAACTGCCCTTTAAGGGAAGCAGAAGAAATTTCATGCCACACATTTAGTCAACATAAAATTGTCCGTGTCACAACTGACATGTCAGCATTTACTGCTGTGTGAACACCAGCTAGTTTTTACATTATTTATAGTGAGTGTGGAGCACAGTGATGCCGATATCAGCGGGGATGATTATTAACTCACAAACAAAAGTTAGAAAAAAAAAAAATAAACATCCATCTCTGTCTCTCCTCCCTTTGTCTTGATCAATCTCCTTTTCCCTGCAATCTACCCCCCCCCCCCCCCCCCCCCCCTCTTGCTCTTGTTCTTTGTTTAATAAACCCTGGGAGGCCTGAGCCTGTAGTGGCTGATCACACCCTCAGTGGCTCTTCATGATGTGAGAGAAGATCTCTTCCCTCTTGAAGGATCTAAGCCTCATTCATCATTCACCGCCTGAATGTCAACTGTCAGACTGAAGAGAAAAATGGAGGTTGATGGCAAACAGCAGCCAATAAGCTGCTGATATTAGATATTCATATAATCTCCGTGATAAATGTTGACACTTTGATAGAAATACTCTTTTCAAAATTACATTATGATGACAAAGGTTGGAGACAAGAACAACGGCTACCAAACAACACGTTCAAAAAACACACACAAAAAATCCCACTCACATTGCTGAGGTCTGTTCCATATTTGCGATTGAGCTCATCCAGGGTCAGCTTGTGATCATCCTGGAAGGACAAAGAGAAAAGACAGTAGCTTCAGTCCTGTGTGCATGTTTGTATCTACTGTATAATGGTGTGTGTGTGTGTGTGTGTGTGTGTGCCAAAATCCAGTGACATTTGCGGCGCATTGTCTGCCAACCTTTCATTTAAAATGACTACCTGTCACAAGATAGTGCTACAACAATAACAACCACAACAACAACAGAGAAACATTCACAGTTAAGGGAAAAGGAGGAATGGATGAGGAGCCAACAAAAGACACAGGACACGGGGGAGGGAGCAAGAGAGCGAGAGAAAGAAGAGGAGATGAGGAGAAAGAAAAGGAAGGGAGGGACACAAATGAATAAGTCGGGGGAAGAGCAGCAGAAGGAAAATGGTAGAGGTGATGATAAGAAATGGAGTGAGGGAGTTGGGTAGGAAAAAAAAGGACAAGTAGGCAGAGATAAAAGGTGAAAAAAAAAGACAAATTCAAAGTATCTGCACGTTTTAAGATATCACACCAAATACTGAAACCTAAAGTTGAATCACAGATAAATCTAATACTTGATAAATAAAAAAATAAGCTGTAACGGATCCAGAAATCAAACTGTTTCTGCTTTTATGTCTTGATAAATGTAAAATCTAATAGAAAAATAAATTTCCAAGCTTTTGTTTATTGTATTTTAGCACTTCAAGACCTTGAATATTGATATGTTTAGTTCTTGTTTGTGGTTTCACATGAGAGACAGAGGGGGGAGAGGTAGAAGAAATAAAACCGGAGAATGGGACGGTCATATTGAAAGCGGGAGACAGTGGAAAATCAGAGGACGAAGCTGCACTCTCACCATATCCACTTCCTTCTTCAGTTCGTCCATATCCTTTTCTTTCTTCTTCCCCTTCCCCTTCTTCTTGCCGCCCTGCTCCGAGGTCGCAGCCAGCTCATACTGCTCACGTCCTTCCTGGAAACACAATGGAGGGGAAGAGAAGCGGAAAAATACAAAATGAGAAACGCTGTTTAGTAACCCCAAGACCTGACAAGTCTGAAAGAAGGCTCATCTTTCATCTCAAACTAAGCCCCCATTGTTACAGTGCTGGCTGATTCATGGATGACATTTAGTGATGAACAAAACTGCATTAGGCAGAGATGGAAAATGGACATGAGATAGACAGTGACAGTACAAGAGACCCTTTCAACCGAGCAACTTGAAGGCTTGAACCCATACTTTGTATCATTATACTGAATTTAGCCACTGGCAATGAGCTGGTTAGGAATTTTATCTTTTCTTTTTTCTTTTTTGACTCCGATTGTGCTTTGTCGAGGACTTCTTAAGCAGCACATAAGCTCTGGGAAATATTTTACCAAAGCCACAACACACAGGATATTCTGAGGTGTGGATTCAAAATCTAGTGTATGTCCTTATGGCTCCCTTTGGACAGAGATGCACAGCAGTTGGCAGACGTGGAGGCAGTTTTATATGGGTAATATTTCACTGAAGACATCTGTGTGATTAAAACAGCAGTGTAAGATGGAACATTTCAGAAAGTCATTTTGGCACAAATAGAGGCGACATTTTTTTACATCAGTGCTTCACAGCCCCTTAAAAAAACTTAAAAAAAGAAACTTTGTTTACTTGTGACTCTTCATCGCAAATTACATGCATCTGTGCGTGAAGATTCAAAGTGTTTTATTTGAGTACTTTTAGGGGCCTGAAGATGAAAAGCAAAAAAGGAAGAAATTAAATAAAATACACATTTGAAGCTTTTCCTATTCTGTCAATCATCTTGAAAAACATAAAATGCTAAATAAATAGATAGATTTTAAAAAATATGTCCACCTTCGCCTTCAATATGAAACTTTTTCTGCATGGTAACAAAAGAGACCACGCGTGACTAACCCGCCGACCCCTGCTGAGGTGTGTCTGAAGCAACGAGAGCATGTCTGATGTCCGATGACTCAAAATGCAAGAAGACATTTTGTCATACTGCATCTTTTTAAAGCCTCCATGTGGGTCGATGCACTTAGAACCAGATATGGGGAAAAAAAAAAAAAAAAAAAAAAAAAAAAAAGCCTTGAACACAGCTCAGTGTAAAACTGAGAAAAATGTGGCCTAAATTGTGGAGACACACGGTCACAAACTTTAACAGACAGTCCAAGAAAAAAAAAAAAAAGAGTCACCTCTTAACTTGTCACAGAGAGTTAGGCGGAGATGTCAGAGCTTTGTGGGACTAGCAGGGAGTGAATAAAGTCTTGCATCCGGGCTTTATCTTTACCACGGCCATCTGTCGCTGCAAACAGACCTCCATAGGGAACTTTTACTTTTGCAGAATTTGAAAACTTCCTATTGTGAAAGTTCCTTTTTTTATTTATTTTTTTATTTAATAAACGGTTTCAGCTCAACTTTGCGTTTAATCATGTGACAATTACACTGTTTGCTTTAGATGTAGTCTTTCTTAAGTAGGCACATTGATTATTGAGCATTAAACCTAGAAGTGAAACTCAGTATATCAACATTCTGCTCTTTTTGAACCAATGATTATCACTGACTGCAGGCTTCTATTGATCAGCAAAAGATTTAGCAAACTTAAGAATAATCCAATTTGAAATAAAAAAAAAGATTTCAAAAGGATCAGTCAAGCTCAAGACTGACAGTGTGACTGTCTGCATCAGAAATGAAACCCAAGGGAGGAGCAGGCGTTGTGTGGTTTTTGGTCAGTTGGAAGATAAGCGCCTTTTTCACATGATGAGACAGATTAGGCTGCTGGGGGAAACTAATTTCACTTGTTTAAACACCTACTTGGCAATAAAGGGTGTTGTTGACTCAGGCTTGAACACACAGAGCTTTATTCATTCACCAACAGCTTTCCTAAACATAACCTCACCAGTTAAGTACCTCAGCCAAACCCCAGACGGGAGGTAATCACACTTGGGGACATTTTGTTGATTATACCCGACTTCTCTCACTGTAGGCAAGAAAAATGTTAATTAAATGAAGAGTATGTTTAAGTTCAGACCTGGATCTCCCAGAAAGACATATATCCTATCAATAATTCAAATATGATTTAAAAAAATAAACAACAACACACACTTAAGGTACAGAAATGTCCTTAATTTGTGCGACTCTCTGGCACTTTGGCACGCCCTGTCCCCTTTTCTCTCTGCTCGTCTCCCCCACAGTCATCCCCTCTCGTTATCAGCGGTCACTGCAGCTGAAAGGCCCGAGCAAAGATTGTGTCATCTTAGACGGCTGTAAGCCAGAGGGGTGTGAGACAGAGTGACAGGAGAAGAAAAAGAAGAGAAGGTGAGATAGAGAGGAAGAAAAAGAAACCGAGATGGAAGAGGGCGGGGGGCAGAAGCGGAGCTGAAGTCTAAAACATGCTGCAATTCAGCAGAAGTGGGTTTATGACAAAAAAAATCCTTCATTTACACCATCCATTTCATTTCTCCATCCTGTCCTCTGTCATGCAGCAGGTATAATCAGGTGAGTGGCTAAGCTGTTTCATTCACTGGATCAGTCAAATACTGACATTTCCATCTGCCACTCAGGATGACGATGCCAATCTATCTGTCAGTCCATCACCTTAGCTCAGACCGAAATATCTCAACAGGTGAATCCTACTGACGTCGGTGATCCCCTGACGTGTCTTCTAGCACCACGAGCAGGTCAAAATGTTCATTCTACATAAACAAGACGGAATGGCACACATTTTGGCTCAGACATCATGTTCCCCACAGGTTGAAGGCACGGCTGCTTACCTGCTAAACATCACAATGCATTGTTAGCATGCTGACGTTAGTATGTAGCTCACAGGACAGCCTCACAGAGCCCTAGCGTTGCCCTAAACTCTTGTTTCTATAAGTAGAAGAGATGGAGGTGGGGAAAGTGAGCACTTGTTGAACATCTAAAGTAACAGCATTTATGTTGCAAAATAAAGCTGTCGCCCTAATGCACAGCATCACTTAACAGGTGAAACATGTGTAGGCTTCTTAGTGTATGTGCTGCTCTCAGAGGGAGAGGGAGAAAGTTAAGCCGATGTGTGTTTCAGCCAGGTAACAGGAGATCGCAACACTAGAGGCCAACATTGATTAGTAGTTAAGGCTCATCTATAATTCAGCACTGTACAGGGATCAGAGGTGTTAGCGTGTTAGCAGGAGGGAAGGAGGCTGCGGAAACACCAAGTGACTACTAATGAGCCATTTGTCTGCATGCAACACCACAGTGTGTAGCAGCCATTTTGAAAACTCTTTCAAGGCGATATTTTGGACACAAAATGACCCGCGTGAGGCTCACCCACACACCACATGACCAAATATGGACGCCCCGGACACAGCCCCAGTCATGGAAACATGCTAACTAATATTGTTTTTCTACTGCATTCGCCTTTTAAAGTTTCCCAGGGACCCACCAGAGCAGAGTGTGTGATCCCTGCACATGTTGTTATTGTTGCTCGAGCCCCCTGGTTGGTTAAGCTGGGAAAACACTGAGCCTGGTTCTGGATCACTGCGGTCAGATCTTAGCCTCTGGACCCCTAAGGGCCCCCAGGGGCCATCTGGCTTTAGGCAAATAAATCACAACACACGGCGATCCGGAGCCTGAAGTTGGAATGCAAACTTGCTTCCAACAGATTTGACAGGAATACCAGTTGTTTGTTTGAGCCTCATCAAAATACTAATACTACAAAATACTACATTCAAAAAAACTTTAACATACTGGCAGATCATTGATATATATATATATATATATATATATATATATATATAAAATATTATCAAAGAATGTTGTTGAATATATTTCAGTTTTGACCTTCTGTCACTGACATTTCCTGACTAAATAATTCATTGAGAAAATGACTAGCACATTCACTGATAACGAAAACACAGGTTAGATCATCCATAAGTTGTGCCATGGCATACTGACAAGAGTATTTTCTTAACAATGGATGTTACAAAGCAGCAGTCAAGCACTGCTAGAGCAAACAGAAGAGCTCGTTTACTCGCTCTTTGCTCACCTGAAGAGTTTGCATAGCAACCAATAAGGCCTGTGTATCTGCAAGATCCTAACAGCTGATATTTCAAGTGCCCCACTTCAAGTGAATGAGTAGAGACGGAGGAAATGCTACAATGGAAACGTTAAGCCATTTCAAAGCACATTGTCTCTGATATTAAAACACTTAAACTAACAAAAACTGCTCCCATATTGGACTGGCAGTTGTTTACATGTGACAGGCGACAGTCGAGTCGGAGCTGCAGCGCGCCCCCCCCCCCCCCCCCCCCCCCCCCCCGCGTCTGCTCTTGACATTTTCCTTTACAAGACGGAGCAAACTGAAAAGTTGAGTTACCCGCCTGAGCTGTCTCTAAGTGTGGCCAACTGTGATTTCTCCCTTTGCACCTCAGCCAGAGTTTTTGTCTCTCAGCAGCTGTTTGCTCAGTCATCGCTTTGGATTGGCAAGTTTCCACTCACTGCACAGGAATCTTATTTTTTATCTCAAGGCACAAAAGGTGTGTGGTGATTGATAATATTCAGCACTGAAGCTAAAGTCTGATTCTACTGCTGCGGCCGAGCATCGATAGCTTATCCATTCGTCTAAAACATACAACACAAACGGTGCTAATGAGCAGTCCAACACCAAGACGTGGCGCTTCCAATCAACCACTTTAAAGGAAAGTAAATGAAGGTGACGATGACACATCTCCTCCCTCTACTTGTTGAACCGTTTTGAACCACTTTTAAGTCTATATTCAGCTCAATATATTCACACTTCTGCTTGAGAAACTGGTAGAAGTAAACCCCCAACCACTGAACCTCACTGACATTTTCCTCATTCTGTCTTCTGCACTTTCATTATTCTTATTAGTATGTGTAGTTTGGTGACTGCACATACAGTAATTACCAGCCTAAACTGAAAACACCTGTGTCTGTGTGTGTGTGTGTGTGTGTGTGTGTGTGTGTGTGTGTGTGTGTGTGTGTGTGTGAGTACTTGGGCCTTAAAGGGAAATTCCCATTTGATAGAATGGTATCACTCTTAACTAACAAGTCCTCAACCAATCAACTTGTTGTGGTCTTGACCTGTTGGGGATTTTGTCAGCTCCCTCATCTTACTCTCTCTGTAGAGAAATGAGTGCAGTCAGCCCTAACCACTCCTGGTGAAATGTTATAACAGCACTGCACTTGCCACTCGACTGACTAGGCGAGTTACACCTGTACTTAACCCTCAGTCCTGTCACATCCTCTGCAACACTGTGACAGAGCCGGACAGCACATTCATTTTCTTCATACTTACAGTTTATCGTCTATGTGGCGAGGCTACACAGCTCAAAGCCCAGATACTTAACTAATCCTCATTATATCATACAGTGAGGCTTTTTATGACCAGTACTGTTTGACCGCCATTAGATGTTGCATTAAATATTACAGGGAAGCCATTACAGCAGAGATTCTGGAAATGCCACCAGTTGTAGTGCCACCTCTAAATGCCAAGCAGGTTCTCTTCCATATATGATTTACTTGTATGCTTCTTGTGTAGTGTATTTTGTCCCAAATGGTTAGAAAATCCTTCCCCATCTGCATTAAAAGGTGAAATGTGTGTAATATGCAGCACTATCCTCCCACAGGAGACGAGAAAATAAACCCTGACCTTGAGAAGAAGCACCCAAGGTCATCCACAACAACCAACCAACCAGCCATGGGGATGTTAGGACGGGAGAGAGAGTGGGAGATGGATATATTGATAGAAAAAGCAAGACAATCACAGTGTTAGGAGGACCAAAGGGAATAGAGACGAGACGAAGGAATGGAAAACAGAGACGGAAGCTCTCCAGCAAAGAGATGACAGAAGTTAAGAGGAATTTCCTCAGAATAAAACAACATAAACTGATGTTGAATCTCTCCCATGCACTCACTCTCTCTCTCTCTCTCTCTCTCACACACACACACACACACACACACACACACACACACACACACACACACACACACACACACACACAGAAGCCTACTGGACAGAGAACAATGGCCCTTTGTACTTCTTCCATAAAATCTGCATCAAAAACAAAAACAAAAACAAAAGAATCGAATCTTTTCATGTGACTGTTAAGACCACGAGCATGCGGGCAACTTTATCTGCCAGTGCCGCTGACCAACATCACATTTCCCTCACTCTTTATGGAGATTTGTGGGAATATAACAATGGACTATGACCATGAACAAAAAGAAGTGCCTTATTATTTGATGTTTGTTTGCAAAATACCTTTCTTACGTTGTCCTGGAGCTGTACACCAGGCGACAGCTAAACCTGATCACATTCTTTATGCAGATTACAGACTGAAATCCCTCATTCGGTGACGTCATGTTCAGTTACACCGGTTTAAGCGTTGTTTTAATTTGTGAATGAAGCCCCGACTCTGATCATGACTGAGCTGCGGCGTGCAAAGTGACCCGTTCGAACGTTGCAAACTCAAGTCGCATAGCTTGGTCAGGAAACTGGATGAGACTTAACTGGACAGTGAAGAGACAGTGAAAAACAGGAAGGGAAAAGAAAGGATCTGTGTTAGAAGAACACTGGGAATCGAATAGCTGAATGAACACGCCTCTTTGAATAGCAATGAACCCCCCCCTCCCAAAAAAAAAATACAACTTCACCAAGAATTTCTGAGGCCCCCTCCCCTCTCTCTCTTCCTCCCTTTATTTCTCGCCTGAGAGAACAACATCGTAAAGGCTCACACATGTCAGAAGAGAGCGTTCGGTCAAGCGGCCGCATATTTTAAAGAACAAACTTTTTTTACGGGCAGACTTGAATTCCTATGAAAGGCCCTTCTCTGTGCCACAGTCTGGTGCCAGATACACAAGCTGCTCATTCAACTGTGCCGACACACATACACACACAGTCCTGGGACATTGCCCGGTTGCTACCGACGACTATTACCACACCTCTTGAGATATGTGAATGGACAGTCACATGCTGTAGCCCCTCCCCCCTCTCACTCTCCCTCCTTCTTCCCATGTCCCCTCTCTCCTCTCCCCCTTTTCCCCCTCCTCCTTTATTCTTTCATTTCCTCCAACTCTCCCTTTTTTCTGTTTAAACAGTGAAAAGAAAGTGTGTTAATTTACACGGGGTCGTGTTTAACACTCCCTTCACGTCCTGTGCAATGTTCGAGCTTTTTCCAGGCAGAACAAAAGTGAATGAATGAATCAATGCCTCTCCTTGTTGGAAACTTTGCAGGCACTTCTCTTCTGCCAGGGTGACGCACAACACAACTGAAATGACAAATTCACAAACTGCCACCATCCGAATAGTTAAGACTTCCCATCTGTTTCCCTCATTTATAAAGTTCAGCTTCACCAAAAGGCTCTGAGCATCGTTAGGAACGAGTCTCACCCAACATTCACCCTCTTTGAGCTTATATACAAAGAAATACCTTCCCTGAGGCTATTTGACTCTTGAATGGCAAACCTTCAGCACTTCAAGGTACACATTATTTTTAGCTAATGTTTTTTTTTTGTATAGTATAATGTGTTTAGGTCATTAACCTCTTGTAAACTTATGAGGTATATTTTGTTTTTAGCTTATATTTTATATTATGGTACTTTCACATGTTTTTGTTTTAAGTTTTAAATGAACAGAAATATCAACTTTCATTGAGCCACTTGCATTTCCTTGCTTATCACTCATTTGGATGTCACCCCTTAGCAAGGCTTTGTTAATTCCTTATTTATCAAGGAGATTAAATTAATGTGCAAGCAAAGATCTTCAGTCATCTTACAAGACAGGCAAATATTTGATTGTGTATAAGGACTCCTTCATGATAAATTGTTCCCTATGTGGGAAGAAAAATAGTATCGTAAAGAGCTGAACAGGCAACCTGGAGCTGCTCTGGATTGGAATGAATGAACCAGTAAATCGATGGATGTTTTTTTTACCTTCACACTTTAGCCACACCTCCACGACATTCATTAGCCAAGACAACATAGCTACAAGTTGCATCATTTCCTCATAAGGGGGAAAAGCTGAGTGGGTCACTGGTATCTTTTTCAAATATTGAAACTCCCTGCCTTTTCATAATCACATGAACAAATTGCCCAATGATTCTGGCTACAGTACTGGAGACCTGGAATATGATAAATCTTGATTTTGGCATAGGAAAAAACATATTTCTTCATCTAGGAAATGCATGGACAGCGCTGGAGTTTGTTATTTCTTATGCGAATGTTCAACTTTTGCTGAGCAACAGGCTTGCAGTGAAAGTTCAAAGAGCTGCCACAGAAAACAAATCGCACGGCTCAAGCTGCTTAGCCAAACAGGCAAAGACAGAGCGAGCTGGCATGTGAAAGAACTGGAGGAGGAGAGAGAAAGGGAGGGAGGGAGCTAAAAAGGAAAGCAATGAAGGAAAGAAAATACAAAAGAGCAAGAGACAGCAAGAGAAACAGGAAAAAGATAGATGAAACAAGATGCAGGGGGAATTACAGACGGAAAGAGGGAGTCAGAGATGGAGTGAGTGTGAAAAGAGAGAGAAAGAAGGAGAGAGGCAGTACGCTGTGTTCTGTCACAGACAAGGGGTGGCGTGTGACAAAAGCACCGGCTAATACACAATGACTGCCAAGCGGAAAGAATGTTAAATCCTCAGAGAAAGAGGGAGAGAGAGGGACAGAGAGAAGGAAAACAGGTACAAACACAGGGAACAAGAGTGAAACGGGCTGTAAAGAATGGATGTGAAGGTGTAGTCGCGGTGCCCCATCGGCTGAGATTAAACGTGGCCGAGGGCTGACATGCTAGTTCACTTTACAGTGTGAAAAATAATTGGCAGAGCCCTCGCTCTGAAACTTGCTTTTGGTCGAGTGTTGCCATCTCTGGCCACTAAAGAGGTAGTTCTGCATTTGGGGAATATCATATCTCCTGCTCCCCCCTGACTCAGACTAACTTATAAAAGCCTTTTCATGTCTGTGAAATGCGAAGGCATGAGGAACAGGCCTAGTTTAAATGAATTCATGGATGCCTGTAAAATGCACCAGAAGAATCCCTTTAAACTTCTCTCCAAAAACAGGATTTTTACATGGCGTAACTGAACTGCACTCACATAATTAACATTTTCTGCAACATTTAATAAAAAGCAAAAAGCTGGGCTGATGAACATCAGAAAACCTGTCAGCTTATGACAAGTTGTGCTTTTAACAAGAGTCAGAGACAAAATGCAGGAATCACTAACTTAAATATGCACTGGCTTTCATTCTCCCTGTTTATTAAAGCCTGAAAGGCAACCGAATGAACTTAACTTTGAAATAGTTTAATTAACCTCACAATCCTCTTTATGTTCATTTAATGTTCTGTAGTTGAAAAGTCATAAATTTGATTTTTTTTATTCATGTATATTATGTCTTGGACACAGAATATGGACCTTTCCCTTACTGTGGAAATCAACTGAAATGACAGCAAAGCATTGCTCACTTTTTTATCTCCTAATGCACAAGTGTTCAAAGTATCCAAATATCAGAGCTGAAACTTGCTTAAGAGATTAAGCTTTTGGGATGAAGTATTTATTTTTTTTATTGCTGCCATCTTTAAAATTCACCCAGTTGAGGAGAAAAGATAGAAGCGATCGAGTCAGGTAAGATCATGAAGTATTCAGTTGGACCCCCCCCAATCGGTCTCCTATGATTTTGACAGCTGTCTCCCAATTCTTGTTCTGTATCGCTGCCCAGTTAATCAGTCAGAGGAGAGACGTGATGCTTTAGACTGCTCACCTTCCTTATCCATTTCATGTTTATGCCTAAACATTCATTTTATAAAGAAAAAAAAGAAAATTCGTCACTGAAATAAAGTCAAGTTACCTGCTCCCCTCATAAACCTAAAGCTTTGCAATGGATCATTCATCAGAGACAATGATTGGTGTTAAACTTTAGACATTTTGCTTTTATCAGCCCCACCCCAGCCTCTTCTCCCTCCTCTCTATCATGTCTGGGAGCCAAGTTGCTCAGTGGTGGCAATGCGGCAACTGGTGCCTCTTGGCTCCCCTTAATATAACCCCCCCCCCCCCCCCCCCACCACCACCACTCACCACCACCACCTCTCTCTTTCAAGCAATCAGCCCCTCCTCTTGCACCTCTCAGCTCACTCGTTTTTTGTCTGTTTATTGCAATGTGCTGCGTATCTGATGAGAAAACACTGAAAAGCATGAGAAGGCCAGCAAAAGGGTGATCTCATATTAGAAATGAACAGGGGGTGCATGTCCAAAACAAGAGGGGAAACTGAAAAGAGCGAGAAAAAAAAATTCTCATACCTGTGTGCCCTCTCACTGCCCTGATTCGTCTCCATTACAACAAAACAACTTCTCAACCTTTCTCTCCTCCCTCTCCATCTCTCTGTCCTCGTACCAGGAAAGCTCAGGCAATTATCTCTTCCAAGTCTAGCTGTTTGTCTGTTCCAGCACTGAAGGAGAGGAGAGGAGAAGAGAGGAAGACTGGAGGGGGCAGGAAAGGAGAGGAGATGCAGTGGGGAAATGGAGGAAGGTTGCATGGGGGGCAGGGCATAGCTTTCTTCACATATGGGAGGAAAAAAACCCAGCAGCAGCAAGCCAAGAAGCCAAAAGAGAGCGAGCAAAGATTTTCAGACTGTTAAATGAGAGTCATGGAGAAAAGGAGGAAGGAAGAGAAACTGAATGAGCCATTCTGCTTCACATCTCCCGCCAGATCCTCTTGGTCCATCTTTCTCTCCCTTTCACTCGCTCCATCTACCTCTCCATCCCTCGCAGGCTGAATCTGTAATGAGTGTTTCTGTTGCGCAGCATGCCAGGGTGTGGCGACCACGACTGATATTCCTTACAACAGGGTTCAATTTCACACCTTACAATTCAAGGCTGTGGAAAATAACAGCTGTGTTGTGCCTAATAATAATGCGAAGAAGCAGAACATGTGCTGCTGGGTAAAGGTTGTGTATTCTTCTTTTGACATGACCAGCTTTAATGACTGTCTGAAGATGAAGCCCACAGAAAGATAAACCTTCCTACTAAGCTCATAACATTAAATCACAACTTTCAGACTATTGATATGTGATACTAACGCTTCTCAATGCGAGATCAATAATTTGTCAGCGATGGATTATTGCTTGTTGGTGCACATATTATATTTTTAGGACAGCTTGCAAAGGTGGTGGACAAAAAGCAGCAAAATAATCAAATATTATCCTTCTTTTCCTGCAACTTGCACCGCATTAATTCCATTTACTGCAACACACATTCTGACTTTGCGCCACACAAAAGTGTCAGCCTAAAATACAGCAACACTCCAAGATATTACCCCTAAAAGGTGTGGAGATGTGACTTAAGATAAGTTGAAGATAATTGGTCACAGAGCTCCGAATCTCCCAGCAGAGGAAGAAATGGGTTGGACTTTTTAACATATCCCTCCCACTGTTAAGCTATGATACACAGCTGCTCTGAAAAGTGCTACAATAAAACAGCAAAATGTTTCAAACTAACATGTTTCTTGCTGAAAAGAAGAAAAGAGCATCGGCTACTTCACGCATCTTGCTTAGTTTCATGAAACTCACACGTATCAAAAGTATATTTAACACTTGGACTACTTTTTCGACACATATTAAATTGAAATAGCCTTCCACGGCTCGAATTAACTCCGCAACCATTCACACCGTTATTTTATCAGTACAAACAGGTTGATTTCCACAGATACAGCGTCGCAGCTAATGCTGATACACAGTGAAAACTTTGACAGCCCAGGCGTTTGAGAACATCCCGTTATGTAACCGGACACCGAGCCCGTTTGAGAAGCATCTTTGTGAGCCGTGGAAACTTACTTCTTTCTTACTTATTTACTTTCCCCCGCCTGTCTGAGTAAAACGAGAAAGGGGGTCTTGTGCTCTCGGCATCGACAACACGGAAGTAATCAAAGTACTTCGGAGAAGCAGGCATTTTGAGAGAAAAAGGAAGCTTATTTTAACACATGTTGATACTCCACCTCCCCCCGTGATGACAACAACATATATTGCGCAAAACCACTTGTTTGAATGGTGAAGTTTTAAATCCTTTTTCCCCACCCCATGAGCGAAAAAAGCAGCTATGAAGTGAAACAAAGAGAAAATGTATGTATACTTACTCCTCTTCCCATGGTTGCTGAGATGTGGACTTAATTCTTCCCAGTTCAAGTAAAAATTGAGAAACAAAAGTCCTCCTTAAAAATTATGTACAGTAAAAAAAAAAAAAATTAAAATAAAAGAAAACTCCTGGATGTGCCCGTTATTTTTTTTTATGTTTTTTAATTTTTTTCTTCAGCACGTGTCACTCCTCCTGAACACACATCCGAGCTCGCAAGCCGCCGCGGCAGACCCTCCAATACTTATAGACGGCGTTCCTTCCATTGTGACGTCGACACCGTTTGCCATGGTAACCCCACGGATGGAGGCGGGGCGTCCGCCATTACTGGGCGTTTTTTTTTTTAAGCATGCCATGCATCACACACACACACACACACACACACACACACACACAGGCACGCACACACACACACACACACACGCGCGCGCGCGCGCGCACACACACACACTCGTTCACCAAAATCAATCAAATTATCAATACCTATTAAAATATTGCAGGAAAAAAAACATTTATAACATTGGAAAAAAACAAGTGAAGATGATGCAGCAATTTGAGAAAAATAATACACATTTTCTAATCCCTTGTGTTAAAAGTAATAATTCTATATTTCTTAAAGGAATAGTACAACTTTTTGGAAAACCCAGTTAGCTTAGCTTAGCACAAATACTAGAACCACATGGAAAAGCTAGCAAGGCTCTGTGCAAGGTAATGAAATCTGCTTATCACCCAGAAAGCTCAAATTTGTATATCTGATTTTTTTTAAATTCATAACTAAACTGAAGCATAAAAACAACATTTTACGAGAAGCCCAAAACAATAAATTGTCATTTCAACGTTACACTAAATATAAGATGTTTTATAGTGAGTTTAAGAGGTGCTGATCAATGGATTTTGTTAACTTCTAACAGAGCCAGGCTACCTGTTTCCCCCAGTTTCCAGTCTTTGTGCTAAGTAAAGCTAACCCATTGTTTCACATTTACTATACATGAGTTGTATCAATCCTCTCATGAAATTCATCAAGGAAGCATTTCTCAAAATGTGGAACTCTTCTTTTAAATTTCAGCTTTACTGCTCTCCTGTTAAAACTCAGCCCACCGCACCCAACTCTGCCACACACACACACACACACACACACACACACACACACACACTCACACACACACTCACTGATTCATCTACATCTCACTCGCCTTAACAGCTGGGTTCACCGACACCTCCTTTCCCCTGCTGCTTTGACAAGGTTGTTGCGTGCAGATAGCGGACAGCCAACTTCTGAACTGCTTCTAAATGCAGAGCTGCAAAAGCAGGTTTATATGTAACACTATAGATACACTGCTTTTGGTATAGATGCTTAGAAGCAGTGTGTTACCGGGTCAGCCATGTGTTTTGGCACTATCGACAAACAAAACTAAAGCCTCTGTTTAGTTGTTTTATGACACCAAAATGTCACAAGTGCTGCTTGAGCTTCCACATGTATGGGCCCCCTGTAGCTCTGGGGCCCCATCAAAGTATTCCTCCTCTCCCCCTGACCAGTGGAGCTTTTTCTTATTGTTTCCTATAACATATTTCTGTCACCACTGTGGAACTCTGAATCCATGCTGTCACCAGGATGCTCTCTGACCCCTGAGCTCCCTTACCAAGAGACCCCATTGATTATCACATTGCAGCTGTGCTAGCAAGTTTAGCTGTTCTGTACCCAGGCAACAGCACACTTATGGCTATTTGCATCTGTTCCAGGAGCTTTTAAACCCTTTCATCCTTCAATACAAATGAGAGATTTAGTCTTTCATCCCTGGATCTAAGCCTGAAATCAGAAACATTCATCCACTTCTTATTCTATGTGCAGACAGAGTAACATGAGTTTCAGCCTTTAATGCATCATGCAAACCTACCCAGAGCTTTATACTTTATATAGCTTGAAGCCAAACCTGTAATAAGATAACTCAAGTTTCTAATCTCAGTATTTGCCAAATGTAACAAATTCCCTGCATTGCACTCCTGTCTGCAGCTTTAACCAGCAGGCTTGTAATAGATTACGTTTTGAAAGTGACCTCTTCAACCATGAAGTAGACCTGTGCAGCATGAGCCTGTCATTGGAGTGCTATTGTATCCTGATAGGTGGACCGTATCGCTCACTGTCTGCCTCCCTGTATATTCTAATAGACCTTATCAGTTGGCCTGGAGAGCACTCTGCACCGAGTGACAGGATAAACCTGAGATAGATCAAACAGCAATGGGAAGATTTCACCGCGAGGCTTCAGCGAAGAGTTCATCTTTTTACGCACGCACACACACACAGACACACACACGCTCCTTGCTTTGTTTGTCTAGCCCTCCTTTCTTATATCTATTTAGGTTTACATAACCTACTTCTTAAATTAGAATAAAACAGGAGTAAACAAACAAAACCACAGGTGGACTTCATTCACAGATGGACACACAGCAGCAAGCCCTGGAGTTGTGGAGGAGTACGTGTGCATGTGCTCATACATGTACATGTGTAGGTGCATCTACACGTACAGTCAGTATACTGTATTTTTGTTTTGGTGAGTGCATTCACATCCATGTATGTGCGATGAGTGGAGCTCACGTGTTGCCAGTGTTGCTCTATAAATAGCCTAGATTTTATTTAGATGTTGAAGAGAGAGAGAGAGAGAGAGAGAGAGGGCTCTCAAATGAGTTGCCATAGCAACAGGCACGTTCAGGGGCCCTGCTTGTGAACGAAGGATGAAGGCATGATAATGTTAGTCTCTGTCTGCTGCCTCTCTCTCTCTCTCTCTCTCTTCCCTCTCGAGTCATCTCATCTCAATTGCTTTATCGACATGACAGCTCGTCAGAAAAATATTACCGAAGAAGCAAAGAAACAAAAGTTTATGCATCCAATCCATAATAAGATGATTAATTACATCTTGAAAATGTGCTCTATATCACGCCAATATTTGTTGTTCTCCTGCTCCGACTCTTCCTTCTTCTTTATCATATCGATTCACTTTTCTCACCATCCGTCAACCCCATTCTTTCCCCCTCCCTCTTTCTTTCCTTTTCTTCCTACTTTGTCTACATCCCTCCATCCTTTTGTTTGGTGACCTGCAGTCTGTCTTACGCTAGCTCCCTCTGCTGTGAAGTTGGAAGGAGAAAAGCCTGATTGGTTGGTCCATTCAGCCTCAATTTGGCAGCATGCACTGTTCTGCCAAAAGAAAACCCACACTTCCCGGTACTATTCTGCTGGTCTAGTATTTCCTAAATGTGTGAAGCTGGCCATCTGCAACCAGGTTGGCATGATGATGGGATACCATGTACACACAGACACACACATTAAGAGGGATTGGGGTAGAAGGGGGCATTCATAATGACCAGGGTAAACACAAAGTAGATAGCACTAGAGTGGTCTCAGTTAATTTTCACTCAGGGCCTCTTTGCATTAGCGGTCAACAGAGCAATCCATCGCAAACACCAATGTGGCAGACTGGCTCTTGAGATAATGGACACACACACACACACACACATTGATCTGACATGCTTGTCCCTAATAGCTGGCGGGTAAAGATAAAATTCTCGCAAAATAAGGTTAAAAAAAAAAATCCAATGTAGCACCAGATAACGCTGACATGATTGGTTTATTAACTGATTTGTCAATCAAGAGAAAATTAACAGACTTTCATTCTGATGATTAGTTATTTACTTTGATCACACATCGCAAATCTCTCTCAACAATTTGATTTAATTTTCTGTTTTTGATATACTAGAAGTGAGAAAGGTTTGATGGATATGGGAGCCGTTGGTTTTGTATGTGATGGTTTTAAATTCTGCAGTTCAGTCACTACTAATTTAATTTACATAGTGTAAGTAATTCTTTCTCTCTTTGTCTGACAGCAGAGCTGTTGAGGTAGATAATCCCACTGCATGGGTCACCGGACCTGACTCATTGGTACGTATCTACTGAACCTTCAAACAACATCCAGTGAAATACTGTTTTCACCCCCCATGTGTCAGAGAGATCAACAAGAAAAGTGTGTGCAAAAAGAAACAAAATGTCCAAGCAGCATTAGTGTACAATGGTACAGAAATGTTTTATTGTGAATGACATATACATCAAGATATTCTTAATTTATCCATGTTTTGTGTTTTTGGGGTCTGACTATGTCAGACAGATATGTAACATGGCAGTAAATAACAATGAAACACTGACTGCTCCCTCCGTGAATGTGCTGTGTTGACTCAGTAGTATGTCTCCTGTTCAACCCAACCTAGAAACCAAAGGAGACAGGATTAAGGTCAGAGTTTTGGGATGTTTATTAGGGGTCAAATTTATAAAAGGTTAGAAAGGGTATAGAAGGTGGATCTAAAAATGTTGGGGCCTTTAACTTTGCAGTCAGGCTGCATGATGAAATTATCCCTCATGTTGCCTGACAGCAAATCCAAAAAATTAGACCGGACTGGAAAGCCTGAGCAAGTAACTTCCTTAATTTAGAGCAAATGCTGCCGTGACTTTCTTCATAACATCATTAAGAGGTTTGTCCTGCAGGGACAAGCAGGTTTTGGCATTTTGTCTCATAGTTGCTCTATATCATTAGATGTACACATAATCGAATAAAACTGTATTAGAAGTCAGTGTGGTTCCAATGTGCTGATGCTTTCCCACTGAGCCCAAAGCTACATTTTATTTTCAGGCTTCAACACAAAGGATATTTGTGTTTCACAGCAGTAAAAAAAATAGCCGGGCTGGAATCATGGTTTCCACTTTTAAAACCCAGGGTTGAAAATAATCTGGAAGAGAGTTAGCTTTGGGCCATGCTCACAGAGGAAAAATATCACTTTCTTAGATTTTTTTTTTAACTAAAAAAAGGTCTAAATCTGTCTACATGTTATTTTTTATTCATCCGCTTTTCTATTTCTTTCAGAAGTTGTTTGAAAATGTCACTTTAACTTGTTTTTTTGTGTCTGATTGTAACACATTATTCACCACGGATGAGCAATGAGATGTTCACTGATCTGTGCTGTGGGGCTCAGATGAAGCGCACATACACTCTGTCACACACACACACACACGCATACACAAACACAGCTGTATCAGAGCCAGCGCTGCATGCAGGTTCTGCTCAGCTCTGTGGATGGAATGAGGCATTAACAATGGGCAGGGTTTGAGGGTTCAAATCCCACTGCCCCCTGTTATCTGCCATAGTTCACTGGTGTGTGTGGAGACGCGGTTGTGGCAGTGGCAACAGAAAAAATGCACCAGACACAAAAATAGACACAGGGGGACTTACAGTGCTCATGCTAAACACATGTACACCTGTGTTTCATCCTGTGCATTCAATAAGCTACCACAGCCTTTGCTCTGTCTTAAGCATCATACAGTATGTCATAGTTTGTATACATTTTCTTTCTATCGCAACATTACTTTTATACTTCTATATCTCTCTGCTGAGGTCATGTTTTCTGTCTCACATGTCTGTCTAAACTTTCACTGTAATTTGGTGGAAGGTTTGGCTAATAAAGTATCGTTTTCTTATAATTATTACAAAAATACACTTTCATTTTCAGTATTGAAGTAAAACATCTGGTGTCATGGCAACACTAATTAAGTGTTTACCAGTGTTTTCAGAATGAATTGTCACCATCCTGATAAAACCATGTCAACTTTCCTTGAGCAAAGAAAAAAAGACATCCTTGTTTTCAGCTTTGAGACAAAAAAAATGCATCATACAAAAGTAAAAACAGTCAGAAAAGGTCTTACCGCCTGGGTTGCGTCTGAGTATATATCTTCTGGCTTCATCATACAGGAAGATGAGGAGGGAGTAGGGGAAGGCACAGAACCACCAACATGGCCTAAAGTATGGAGGGACAGACAGACATGTGACGAAAAATATAAGAGCACTCCTCCAGGCCTGTTTGAGAGACTTTAATGCTATTATGTTTGGCTGAAATTTCACATATGAAAAGCTTCAGGGGTGAGCATTAGGATTTTGAGACCAACCTACTTGAATTAATTCAGAAACTTGTTGTAAGCAAAATGAGGCCAAGCATGTTTGATATATTTAATGTGAGGATTCTGAGCTGAGGATGTATTCTCCTCATCTCTTTGAGTGTCCTCTCTGCTGACAACAATGAAACTGAAAATACTGATAATGCACTGCTCGAAATGTCATGACAGATACAGCCATTTTGAAAATCTTCAAACTGCTACAATATGGTTAAAAATGTAGAAGGAGAATCTAGAATCTAAAAAGAGTCTTAAAAGGAAAAGGAAACAATAACAGTACCGTTAAGTGATTGATTTAGCCTGTAAATGCTGTCATATTCTGCAAATGTTGGCTTTTCCATTGCAATAAGTACCTTTCCAAGTCACATCTAATTACATAGTGAGAGAGAGAACCTCAGAGGTAAAAACAGAAATAAAAAAGATAGAAGAACACAAACACAGAAGGCAGACGAGACAGAAATAGGGACAGGAGGACAAAGTCTGGGAGGATACGCAGACTCAGACAGAGGGAAAGAGAAGCCTAGGTTAGTCAAACATCAGCAGTCACCTAAGAAACAGGTGAGTGGGTGGGTGAGGAAGGAGAGAAAGACAAGGAGAGGAGACTAAAGCATCGGGACCAATTGAAAAGATGGTGAGGAGGAGAGCAGAAGCAGGAGAAGTGGAAGATGACAACAAGGAGACATGAGCTGAGTGTGAAACTCCTGAGCTAATGAGCTGAACGAGTCTTTACTGCTTCCTCTATTTCTCTGTTGAAAAGAGTCTCATTAGTTCTGTAACTCTTCTGCCTCTGAAGTGGGAATTACCAATGACACTAGATAATATCCAACTTTTTCAATAAGATAATAAGACTATAACAGCACCACTCAAACTTCATCATCAGGGGAGTTAAACAGTGTCACAGCACTGGCTGCACTGATTGATTGACGACTGATCTCTGGGAAATGCAGTGAATATTGGTGAATTGACAACATAAATAGGATTTCACAGATTACTAATTTAAACTTCATACTTGTTTACTGTGCTGATAAATTCCCATGTATATATGAACAGAAACCAGATATTCAGAGGAGATGCAGAGAAAACCCTCAGCGAAAGCCAATATGTGCATTTACAGCAGATCAAAGATAGTTCTGTAATTACAGAAGGTAGTGGATGTAAAATCATTGTCTGACACTCACTTGAGGGGGTACATTCTTAGGGCAACGTCCATGCCCGGGCAGTATGACAGGAAAGCAGCCAGAGCTGTCTCCTCAAATAGACCAAAGATGAGGATGCGGTTCCTGTGGAAGTGAAGAACAAGTTAATTAATATCTGTTACTTTTATTAGCTTGAGAACGTTCTTCTTCACTGTGATTAATGCTGTAATGACCACTTTTAAACCAGTAAATATTCCCCTCAGAAATATCTGGAGCCACAAAATAACCATAATTATACTTTAAAATATCCCACTTAGATGTTTTGGTATTTGATTCTCTATATACAGATATATACTCTGAGGTTATGTATTTCCAAGTGCACATACTTCATTCCTTGCTGAATGATGGAGTTCCTCCTGGTCTTACAGATGATCAGATCGGCCCACTGGACGACCACAATACTGGCGAAGAAAGCTGTGTGGCAGGTGAACTCTACGATCTTTCTGCGCTCGTATGTCTGGGAGATAGAAAATGAAAACAACTTAGCACTTCTTTTCTTCTCTTGAATTTTGAATGAACCATTCATTTTTGCTTATAAGAACTACTGCTTATGATCATAGCGTTATTCGAAACATTGGTATTACTGACCCACTGCTGTCCGTAGCTGTCTTCCAGGTCATTTACATATTTGTCATCCCAATAGACTCTGATCCCCAGCAGGTCCATGGGGAGGAAGCCATTTTCAGCCAGGATCACAAAGTACGTGAAGAACCCAGCTGTGGCTTGCATCATACCTAACAGAGGACAAGAGAAAGTTTAATTTTAGAAAGTTTTTTATTAGACACAGCATCGTGCTTCCATAAATTCAAATTAGAGCCAAATAATGCCTATCACTTCTCCCCTTACATATCGGTCACATTGAGTTTGAGAACTTATTACATATTATTAATATAGGATACTGTTCACGCTATAATACACAGCTTCTCGCACTTTGTCGCCCTCTGCAGAGGCGGTAGGTGTACAGCAAAGATAGTGGATGGATAAATCACTGATTTATTAACTGGATATCATGAGGTGTACTTACCGATCTGTCCGTAGGCTATGCTGATGAGCCTCTCGTTCACCAGTTTGTCTGTTTTGGGGTTTCTGGGCTGCCTCTTCATGATGTCGCTCTCAGCTGCTTCATAAGCCAGGGAGATGGCAGGGACCTGGGAGACAACAAGTAATTATAAAATAAGTAAATGGAAGTAAATGAAGTAAATAACATACGCAAATTCACATAATGTATCTTTATTTTATAACTTTGTTGGACAGGTTTGATCCCATAATGACTTTTATGTTGTCAAGAAACAAGATAGTCTCTCATGCCCTCAGTCAAAGAACTCACCATGTCAGTTCCCAGGTCGATACAGAGGATGGTGACGGTTCCCAGGGGCAGAGGGATGTTGGCGATGATGAAGAGGAGGAAGGGTGAGATCTCAGGGATGTTACTGGTCAGAGTGTAGGCGATGGACTTCTTCAAGTTGTCAAAGATCAGACGACCTGACAAAGTTATTTAGAAATTAATATTGTGAAAAAATGCTGAAATCCATTTTGCTTGTTACAGTTTGCACTTCCCCATGTCTTCAGATATGAGTCTCGCCGTGGCTCTTACCTTCTTCCACACCGGTAACAATGGAGGCGAAGTTGTCGTCCAGCAGGATCATGTCAGCAGCCTGCTTCGAGACGTCAGATCCAGCGATCCCCATGGCAACGCCGATGTCGGCCTTCTTCAGAGCAGGAGAGTCGTTCACACCATCACCTGTCACAGCCACAATGGCACCCTAGAGAGAAAAAAAAGTCATGTAAAAACTAAAATCTAGGACAACAGACATTTCTGAAAGCTTTTTATTCCAATTTGTGTCTGTGAAAATGTCTTACATACCTGTCTCTGGCAACCCTCCACAATAATCAGTTTCTGCTGAGGGGAGGTTCTGGCGAAGACGATTTCAGTGTGGTATTTCAGCACATCGTCGAGATGCTCCGCGGACATTTCTTTCAGCTCACCACCGTGGACAACACAGGCCTTGGCATCCCTGGAGAGGAAATCACAGCAGCATTAGGACAACAGTTGTGATCCTACATCCTGTTTCTGAGAGTAAAACTGAGGATGCACAAAAAGAAAATCATGGGGAGTGGGTAAACAGGAAATACCAAACACTATCGGCCTTGGCACCCATTAAAAGAAAAATGAATGCACTGTCATCAAATATTTAGAAGTGCTTCACTTCTTCAGGACCTGAAGAAACATTAGATCTTCACTGCAGACAGTGAATCATATTTTTTAATATTATATCAGAGGCATGGTAGAGTACAGTGTAATGTTGTAATGACAGCTGTCATTTCTCATCTGGCATGAGGAATCTGCCCAGGATGACAGTATTTTTTATATGTGGTGTTTGTAGTTTTACAGTCTGACTGTGATCTGAACAAATAGACTGAAACTTGCTGATGAAGGATTCGTAAAGTTGCCAGCTCGGAGCCACATCTAGATTTATTTGTCTGCAGTGATAAAAAGATTAAAGCCTTTTTGGCTGAGTGGATGGCAGGGCCAAGTCTGATTTAATTTTGCACGTATTAGTACTGGCATTAGGCAAACATTGGCAACTATGCTACTTAAAAAGCCACATTTAGAAGGAAGAAGGAAGATGATTAAAACTAGTTGAATAAAGCTTGGTAAGAGCACTAACCTGGGGTTGACCTCTGAAACTGGAACGTTCAAGCGGGCAGCAATGTCCTCAACAGTCTCGTTGCCTTCAGAGATGATACCCACACCCTTAGCAATAGCCTTGGCTGTGATTGGATGGTCACCTGTGACCATGATAACCTGAGGGGGGAGGAGGTGAAACAAAACACTTGAGCTATAGATCTTTGCGTTGAGTTTTATAAATCATTGTCTTGCAGAAACTTGCAGACAACAAACACCGGACACCTGAAAAGACAGTTTCACACCTTGATTCCAGCGCTCCTGCATTTGCCGACAGCATCGGGCACGGCGGCACGAGGGGGGTCAATCATGGACATGAGGCCAATGAAGCACAGTTTCTCAGTGGGGAAGTTCACCTCTTCAGTGTCAAAATCAAAGCCCTCTGGAAACTGGTCATCGGGCAGGTTGAAATGACAGAAACCTGAATAAGACAGGAAGAAAATGCTTGTCAGGAGTTCACAAATTCCTTTTTCTCCAACGACTAATTAAAGATACAAGGATATAGCTTTTAGTGTGGAGCTATGTTGTACCCAGTACTCTCTCTCCAAGTCCTCCCAGCTCAACATAGGCGTTCTGGAAAGCGTCTTTCATCTCTTCATCCAGAGTCTGCTCTTTGCCATGAATCATGATGGTGGAGCAGCGGTCCAAAATCCTCTCTGGGGCTCCTTTCATCACCAGCAGGTGCTTGGTCTCTCCGGGAGTGGAGTTCCTGTGGATGGAAAGCTGTGGGACGAGAGGATGGTTGGATTTGAATGGTAGTTTTTTTTTGTTACTATCAGTTATTTATATAAAGCAAAGCTCCATTTGAATAAAAACTATCCAGGTATGGATTTTTTATCATCAGTCAAAAACAGGTGAATGATGACAACCACTAGGGGGAGTAAATCAACATTTCCCTCTTCAAATATCGTCTCACAATGCAAGGCTTGCCTGTTTTAACTGCGCTGGAAACTAAATGGATTGTTTACCTGGTATTTGTTGGTGGAGTTGAAGGGGATCTCAGCATTCTTGGGGTACTTGTCTCTCATGCCACCAACAGATCCACATACCAGCTCAATACACTTCAGCAAGGCAGCTTCTGAGGCGTCACCAGCTACATCTCTCTGTGGATTGAGAGAAAAGAGTTAAGAGTAGTCTGTTGCACATGACAGCCAATGTAACAAAGACAGGAAAATATTACATACACTTAGAGCCAAGATGAACCACTGACCCCTCCCACCAATGTATGCATTTCTACAAGTGACATTATTTGAAAATAAGACCGCAGACACTGACAATAAGAGCTGTGTCGATATAAGACAACACTAACTACAAAAGATTATTGTTCATCTACATTCAGACTTTTACAATTACAGCCTCTGAGGCTTTATAAACACCACTCTCTATGAAGAAGAACACAGTAGGTAGATGATCTAGTTCATTTTGGATCAGCTTAAGTTTCAGTGATCCACTCCAGAAGAAAATACCACCATTCAACCAACAGTGGATACTTCATCCAATGAATTTTTAAAGAAATACTTGGGAAGCTATTTTGCAATAACAAGCTCACCCTGCCACATTTATTTCTTTCCTCGTTGTGCAGCTTCAAAAGAAATATACTTGCCAGTACTCATTAAGAAATAAATCAATGGGTCTGTCTGGCGACCTCTTGCTATAGCACCAGCTACATATTTCTGAAAAAGCCTTTAATTATGTTGAGTGCCTTTTATAAAGATTTGTAGTGCAGTTTGGCTGCATTTGCATTTTTCTGAATTCAAAAAGTTCCTTGCCAAGTCATAATGCCAAGACACCTCCCACACAGCCACTGCATTTCATGTTCCATCTAGCCCCAGTATCCAGTTCAACATAATTTTCTAAGAATGGAAAATATTCCATGAGAAAACAACCGTAAATTCAGCTCTGTACTTGTTTACAGCCAGGACAAAGAGATACAGGTGTTACACCCAAAGCCAAATTAATTATTTAATCTTTTGTGCAGATCAGAAGAGATCAACTAGAGCACAACGTTTGGTGTTTGGTAACTGCAAGAGGTTAAAGGCAGACATACATACATGCATACAATAAGCTTTTTACCTTCAGGATGGGAACGTTGCCCTGCTCAGCCAGGAAGACGGCGCGGTTGCAAAGCCCGGCGATTCTGGCCAGGGCAGCCCAGGTGGGTGAGCTCCTGTCGAAGGAGGCCCCGCTCTGGTTCTCGGTGGTGTCAGCCTCGTGGATCTGGTTGTCAAACCACATGTGGGCCACGGTCATCCTGTTCTGGGTCAGGGTGCCGGTCTTGTCTGAGCAGATGGTGGAGGTGGAGCCCAGGGTCTCGACGGCTTCCAAGTTCTTCACCAGGCAGTTCTTCTTGGCCATACGCTTAGCAGTCAGAGTCAGACACACCTAGAGATGAGATTGCTCGGGTTAGTTAAGAGCTGAGTCATCTTTTGGATCAATAATTGGACATTTAATGCACAAGAATCACCAGGACTCACAGTGACAGTAGCCAGGAGACCTTCTGGCACGTTGGCGACAATGATACCGATGAGGAAGATAACGGCCTCCAGCCACCCGTACCCAAGGATGAGTGAGAGGACGAAGAAGGAAACACCCAGGAAGACGGCCACACCAGTGATGATGTGGATGAAGTGCTCGATCTCAACAGCGATGGGAGTTTTGCCGCCCTCCAGACTGGAAGCCAGGGTGGCGATACGACCCATGACGGTGCGGTCTCCAGTGTTGATGACGACTCCTCTGGCAGTACCTGAGAGCAAAACATTTTTAAAGTTAGATGTTTGCAATTTTGAGCTTAACTAAATTTCATCTAAATAATATTTTACATGAATTCATTTTCACGCTGTGATTTCTGTGCCAACCACTAGTTGTTTACCTTCAACACAGTTGGTGGAGAAGAAAACAATGTTCCTGGTTTCCAGCGGGTTGTCGTTGGAGAAGTCTGGAGTACGAGTCTGGGGCTCTGATTCACCAGTCAGAGAGGAGTTATCCACCTGAAGGCAGAAAAATAAAACACAGAATGAAATACCAAAGATAGAGAAGAGAAGATGTTCTCTTGAGGACAAGATAAAAACAATGACTGGTATTGTAGCTCTTGAACAAAAATGGGAAGATAGAAAAATGACAGGAGTGTCACCACTCCTACATCAGACTGTCTGTCAGGTGACAACAAAACGTCTTTGAGGTATGGACCTTGCAGCCGTGAGCGGAGATGATTCTCAAATCGGCGGGGATCCTGTCTCCACCTTTCACCTCCACCAAATCTCCGACCACCACCTCCTCAGCGTTGATGCTCATCTTCTCACCGTCACGGAGGACCAGAGCTTGCTGTAAGAAAAAAGATGACATATGTCAGTGGCCATTTCTGAGCATATTTAGAAGGAGCATAACCTTCTATATAGGTTTTGCTTTTATTCCGGTTGATACACGAAGAATGTGTCATCAGTGCACGAACACTGATGGAGTAATACTGCTCCTTGCTTTGTGCATATTTGATGATTTGTCTTAAATTTGATTTGAGCAACATGTTGAGCTACTGGGGACTATTAAAAAATGTATTTAACTGTAAATTAACTCACCTGTGGGACCAGGTTCTTGAAAGAGTCCATGATCTTGGAGCTCTTGGCCTCTTGGTAGTAGGAGAAGCAACCAGTGATGATGACGACAGCAGAAAGCACGACACCCAGGTACAACTACAGGAAGGGAGAAACAATTGCTGGTTAGTTTGTCTGCAGAGCTATTAACTCTAAAATTTACATACAAACAAAACCTCCTTACGTTATCGTTGGCAGGTTCGTCCTCTGAGGCAGCCTGGATACCATAAGCAAGGAAACAGAGGATGGCACCGATCCACAGCAGCATGGAGAAACCGCCAAACAGCTGGAAACAAGATAAAATAACCTTCAAGTTTCAAGACTTTGCTGGTGTGACTGGCTACAAAGAATGAATTTGCATCCCCAAAAGTTTAAATATGCAAAGAAGTGGCTTCTACCTGTTTGCAGAACTTGACCCACTCAGGCGTGGTGGGAGGAGGGGTGAGGGCGTTCGGGCCATCTCGGGCCAGGATCTCTTTTGCTCTGGAGGTGGAAAGACCCTAAAAAGAGACACAAATAAAAAAGGTAAAGGTTTAACTGTATTGGCTAAAAGCACATGCAGATTGACGGAAAAAGAGAGATAGAAGAGGCGACTGGGCTGTCTTGCCTGGAGCAAAACAGTATACACCGTGTGTAAACCAAGCAAAACCCCAATTTAAAAACCTGTTAGTCCAGTTTTCTTCCTTGCTTCTCTAAAGATGTCTTCAGAAGCTACTGGAGGGAAACACGATGAAGGATAAAGCCACGTTTCCTGCTCAGCTATTTCATGTGGTGAACAGGTACACAACTACAACCTAAGGATTTAAGTTTGGTTGGAAGAAAACCAAAAGATACCACCTCCACAGGAAGAATGATCCCAGTAACCTTATAATTACAGCCTCCTCTTTTCATCTTTCATTCATTTTATCCTGTGTAATTATACGGTAGAAATAAAGCTAGTGGTAAACCACAGCTTGTGATATGAAAAGAGTGATAACAATAAACAATGATGATAGGACAATCAGGTTGTCTCTCTCTTATCAATGGGCAGTGCGTACTTCAACAAGGGGTCAAGGTCACATTTTCTTCCACAGCAAAAAAAAAAAAAAAATTAAGAGTAAAGTCTCTTTGGACAGATACCAGAAGTGAAAAGCTGCATTTTCTTCTTGTCGGTGGAGCCAATAAGATGGTGTTTCCTGCATGAATCAAGTCTTTGTTTTGGGGCAAACTCAGACAGATCAGATTTCAGCTGATAATCACCATCAGTCAAGCATTTGGCCACTGTGGGGTTGTATTGTGTTGTGTAATGGGATTCTGTGTGTGTCCTTAGCTTGATGAAAAACCAAGAGGAGAACATTTTGTGCAGCAGCTGAGTTCCCTTCATTCTGTACAGTTTGACATGTTTTTGAAATATCTTGTCAGTAGGATTTCTGCTGCCATCTCAACACAGCGGAGATAAACTGTCAAACGTACGAGACATGGTTTCTGACAAAAAACTGTTGCTTTTTAATGTTATAAATGTTACTTTCTTTTAGTTTCACTAAATTCCACTCAAGACTAGAGAAAATATGTTATTTGTAATTTGGTACACTGACCCTTTACAAGTTTTACATGCTGCTAAATCTTCTGAGATAAATAAGAGAGAAAAAATGTCCACAAGTGTAAAGTATATCTCTGCAGTTTTGTGCTTGTGACCTCACTTTGTCCTGCAGGATCAGACCTGGCCTTTCACTTTTATCTGCCTCTGTGAAACTATCACCAGCAGCTTGTACAACAACTCCAGTGAGTTACTATCACTCTGATAGACTCACACACCCATTAAAGAACAAACACACACACACACACACATTCAGTGCTCACCCTGCTTAGGTCAGTCCCATATTTCCTGTGAAGTTCATCCAAGGTTAACTTGTGATCATCCTATGGAGAGAGAGAGAGAGAGAGAGATTGAGAGACATTGCATAAAACAAACCAAAATCCCTGTCGTTTTAAAACCGCAGATATTATCTCCTTTGAGGATTAAAAAATGTCCCGTCATGTCCTCCAGAGGGACACTGGGAACATAAAGATGACAAGGTAAAGTCGTCTATCTGATCAGGATTATGGATGCATGCTGGTCCATACAGCGTGACTTTAAGATCAGTCAAAGCAGACATTCGAGTAAAACTAGAGTCTACTGATGATTGAGAACTCGCAGCTAAACACAACATGAGCTCTGTTACGTATGGTCTCATCCACACAGTCAGTTTGCTGTGAGCAAACAGTCCATCCAGCCCAATCAATGTCACCCAACTGATATACTGCTGTTTGCTCCCGAGTGTATTGCTCATGTGTTTGACGTTTTGGTGGAGCTCACCGGGATTGGAGCTCGCTCCTTTAGATGCATCAACATCAGCGTCAACAAAATGAATTTCATTATGTTTATCTGCTCAAGTGTTTATATTTTTAAAAAGAAATGGGTGAAAATGCAAATAAAAGTGGATCTGCCAATGAACAACGAGAAAAGCTGACAAATCCATGTGCCTACACGGTGCTTTTTGAATAACGCCTACGGCGAGTGAATGAATAGAGATTCTTTCAATATAATTTGGATGGGGTGCAATAATATCTGACTCCCACCTTTCATTTTTTATACTGTGGAACAACAAAGTATTGTCATCTTTACAGAAACTGCCATTGAGTGAAACATCCCAAGTAAAGATGCCCATACTGGATTCTGTGGTGATATATTAATCTCAAATATGTGACAAACACTTGTTGTGACTGAAATAATACTGACTACACCACTGAATGAATAATAACCTCATTTTAGTGTCCATTTCAGTATGGTGTTAATATTTGTTTTTCTGTTTCATGAAATAGAAGTTATGCAGCTTACTACATCCTGAAAAAATGCAATGTGTCCTTATATACATGGGAACTGTGTCTTGTTGTAATCATCTGCTTGTAGTCATTATTATTAGACAGAGCAGAATGGAAAATATCTGTGATTAACTTTTGATCATATGATTTTTTGTTGGCCTGTCTGATGAATAACATGTTTATTTGTTTAAAGCTACCATTTTATGATCTGTAGTAAAATCAACCCATCAAGTTTCCTATAAGCTTGGGTCTTAGCTAATTTAGAATGACTGAATGATTGACGAATGAGTGAACAAACGAATGAGACTTTAGTGTTCCATTACATTATGTAAAAACAAGTTCTCTCTGACCTTATTAAAGTTTTCATGTCCCAATCACCCACTGCCTGGAGTACATATATATACATATATAAATACTGTATGAAATTATACATTTGCATAATATTCATTTGACCACTGAAAATGTGAAGTCCTCAGCTTTTAATGGTTGAAGTGAGTCCTTTCACATTTATACGCACTCTTCAGAGTCAGTGTAGAAACTGGTGTGACTGCATGGCTCTGTCAGTCCTGCCACAGTTTTACATTATAATAAGCAGGCATAGTGCTCCATACCAAATGTGCCATGCATAATGTGTTATCACATGCTCCAAACTACTGTTGCTTATTTTAACTGTTAGTCAGCAGTTCTTTTGAAGCCTGTAGAGGAAATTTATTCGCTGGCTTTGATTCTCCGCCTCACAAACACACGCATTTGGATTGAGTTTGGATGGCCAGCCACACACAAACTCATTTCTTAAACTAGTTTAAGAAATAAATTCTGGACCCCGATCGATCACATTAAACAGGAATCTATATTTAGCTTTTTCTGTTGGTCAGATTTTAGCAAATCACCAGCTGCTTCTTGTTGCTATGGAAATAGTTTCTATTGTCTTAAACTGGACTTTGGTGCCTCACTTTATTGTATGATGATACAAGTATGCTGGTGCACTAATCATTAACATGTCAGCTTCATGGGCTCCTTATGACCCACCAACTGCTGCCCAATAGACTATTATTCTTTAACCACTGTTCAAATCTGAAACCTGTGAATTATCAATACATGATGTTGCCCTTCTTGTGCTCCCAAAGTCAAACTTTATTTTAAACTAAAAGCCTTTCTCATGACGTACAAATACACTTACAAAAGCAGGGGGGCACATTAGAGACAGTGCCTGCTGTTAATTGCAGACAATGATATGCTAAGTTGGGGAGGTTAAGGCAGACAGGCGATACGGTTGCTATGGCATTGATATGTCCTTCAGCTGCGGCAGGACTTTGAGATCTAGTTAGGTCCTATGAAGGGTAATAATCATTAATATGTCACCTAGATGGGAGTTTTATTACCTAATAACCTGCAGCACTCTGTGACCTACTGGATGACATTGTGCAGAGACTCTTGCAGTTATTAAATAACTACTTATAAAAATGGCAACAAGACATGACATTCATAATCTATTGTAATTGTAGTTTTTTTTAAGTAAGTAAGTAACTTTTTTTTTTTAAAGGTACACACAGCACATCTGCAATAAACTAACAGCATCCATCTATACTTAATGACCTTGTGAAAGTCAAACATCTAGAGTACATCATAGAGCAAAAATGACAGAAAATTGTAATAATATTTTTGATATTATTGAATCATTTGTTGGATATTTTAAAATGGCATCTTTACTGATATCTTATTAGTGCTTTGAGATGAACATGAGACCTGAATCTGCCTCCTTGTTAACTGACCTTGTCAAGGACACAATCCTACCAAGGTTTAAAGGTGCTCTGTCTTTTAACGAGACATTTTAAAGGTAGTTTGTGGACGAATACAGAATTGACAGCAGTTACAGCAAACTTCTCCCACAGGAAAGAACTTAAGTTACAGATGAGACCTCAACAACACTTAAAAACTTAAACAAATGCATTTCTGCCTATAAACTGCCACCAGTGCACATTTTATTTAATTTAATTAGTGAACAGTTTGTGGTGTGAAGTTATTCATCAGACCTTTTCCTTGAGTTGGCGATGAACAGAGAGCAAGTGCCCCGCTGACCTTGGGAAATGACCTCAGTCAGCTACAGATTCAGACTGAGAAAAAGCTGACACCAGTGGAAATTGGTCAACTACTAATCTACACGTGACGTTTCAATCCCACCTAAACCTCTTTGTATGCAACTTTACAATTCTATGCATCCAGAGCAGCTCAGTGCAGACTGTGGCTGGACATCAAATGCCCTACCAATTAAACTAATCATGATCTGAGTCTGAAAGTAAAACAGAAGCAGAATAATAGATGTTTACTAGCTGCAAAGAGGAACTAGTTCATATGTTTTGAGAAGCTTAACTCTGTAATGACAACAGAACGTCTCAGCGCTGAAACTCAATCTAGATAAGCATGATTTAGAAGTTAAAGTATAGCTGTGAACTCCTTAATAACATGTGACAGGACATGAAGTGGTATAAGTAGCAATCTCTATGAAATACAGGGCAAACAGCTACACCTCATGTGACTAGTGCTGAGGTCTCAGCCGCCACTGTGTCATTGCTGTGACCAATGGCTGTGACCTACAGTGTCCAAAAGTATTAACATAGACTGGATAGGACTGTCATTAAGTATGAGGCAAGCAATGTGTATGGGTTGTAAAGTTGAAGCAGGTCTTATTATTTAGTGCCTGTTCCTTTCAGTTAAACTCTTTACAAGTGGTTTAGAAGCAGTTTTTGAGTGTTTACATATATTACTAAAGTAAAGCTACTTAAGAAACACACAGGTTTTATTTTTGTTTGTGTACTCACCAGGTCAACTTCTTTCTTCAGATCGTCCATATCCTTCTTGGGCCCTTTACCTTTCTTGCTTTTCTTTTCCCCGCCATCTGAGGTTGACGCCAGTTTGTACTCATCTTTCCCTCTCTGAATTGAAGAAAGTGAGACAAAATGAGTTCCTGAATAAGACTGAGCACAAGTGGAAAAATTGCCCTGAGACTTCCTCTTTTTGTCCAAAAATCTCCAATCCGACTAATTTGAAAAGCTCCCAAAATTCCTACAACCGTGCAGCAGATATTGAAACTAAGGTACAAAGTACTTCAGGCTACCCACAACTGTCAAGTTTACTCAAAAACCTATGACTACAACTCAGCTCAAAACTGGAAAAACATAATCTTAACCTGAATCTAAAGAATTTACAGGCAAAAACATGTGACATGGTTCCATTACTTACTCCCAGCCCCATGGTTGCAACACAAGTCTGAGCGCAGTCAATCCAATTGTCTTTTTAAATTGTAACTTTCCTACCCCGCCTCTCTCTCTCTCTCTCTCTCTTTCTCTCTCTCTCACACACACACACACTCTCTCTCTCTCTCTCAGCCCTGTTGCGTCCTGTGTCTTCCGCACTCCCCAGAGCAGAGAAGATAGGTTTCTTCACATTACCATACCTTTATACCCTCAGCTGGCTCACCTGCCTTGAGAGGAGGAGTTTGGGGGAGGGGAGGCAGGGTGGGGTGAAACTGGGCAGGTGAGTGGTAGTGTCGGTGAGGGAAAGGGGTGCATGGGGGGGGGGGGGGGGGGGGTAATAGTAATGGTAGTGGATTATGGGAGAAAAGGGGAGGGGTGAATCTTGCTCAACTTCCCGGTTTTGTTCTCACCGCTTCCCTTCTTTCACTCTTTACTCATTTACTCTCTTTGCTCAATCCATTGCTCTTTTTCCATTAATTGTAATTACAACCTCCCCTCGCAACAGGTAGGTGGTACGGACCCGAGAAACTACAGTGAATCCCTGTGCATGTGCATATTTTCTCTGTCTGTATGTGCTTCGTTTACAGTACAAACAGGGATGAATGAAAAAAAAAAAAAAAAAAAGGCAACGTAGTGGAAGAGAGAATGAGAGGTAGGCAGAGATAAAGCCAGACCTAGAAAGGTGAAAGTCCAGTTTTGCGAGTGACTTATTGCTTGGAGCTGAACGATCAATTTGAATAACAAAGACTGAAAGAGAAAAAGGTGAGAAGCTGATTAAAACTGACTTTTTTCCCATGAGGATTCAGGAAAAGGCGGTTGGACAAAACTGTTACTCACAGCAAAGATAACACGTGGAATGCAAAGAGAGGAATCCAGTGAGCCTTTAGCCTCCCCCTCTCTTTCTGAGGTCAATGTGCCCTGTCAAAAAAAACACTGATTTTGAAGTACTTTCACCTGAGGAAAAGTCAAAAGAGCAGCACTGGAATGTATTTCACAATGCTAAGCCATTGTGTTTAGAATAGATTCATACTGCTGCAACTCTGAGTGAGCTTAAGGAGGTCCTTGGCCTCCTGCCCGCTACTCTCATACAGTGGCTGAAGGATTAATATACGTTAATCATCCTGAGAAAAACACAAAAATCTCAGTTGAGACCCAATTTGTGCTCTCAGCGTTAGGTGAGATTTAGGTTTCAGGTCCAAACTTGGGCAAAGTTCAGCTGCTGCTAAATCCAGAAACGGATACAAATACATATTTAATTGGCCCAGCTGATAGACTAACAGGAACAGGACAACAAAAGGTTTGCAGTTACAACTGAAGCCCCACCTCAGTGTTCCTGTGGCTGGCAGAAATCTAAATCAAACCCACAAAGGATAAGTGACAGGGTTCCCATGAATGACTGAGCAGGACAATGCCCCAGAAATACACCGTGTCCTTGAACACACAAAGTGACGTCTCAGGTTGGTACAGAGACACTGAAAATGTGTGTTTGAGCATGAGGTGCACAAGACAAAGGTTCTTCTGACCCGGCTCAGTTCACTCACAATGTCATCTCACATCTATGGCGGCCACCTTAGCTGCACCAAAGGACACTAATGACCCTGAAGTCCCTCATGAAACCGAGGAGTGCTTTTCCTGTTCATTGAAACTTGCAGCAAGGAGGAGGGATCGTCCTTGTTGGCTGGCTGCTGGGGGTTGTTGGATGTGTTTGCAGTAAACTTCCAACTGTTTACAGTCACTAGACCATGCAGGGATGAAGGGGGGCGTTGATGCAAGGATGAAGAGAGAAAAAGGGAGAAGGAATGAGGGGGGAGGTTGTAAAATAGGAGGGAAGGAGAAAATAGCAGAAAAATGGGATATAAGAGACAGAAGGAGAGCACATTTCAGTTATTGTTTTAGTTGTTGTACAATAATTGCAGCTCATTTTGCTACTGCTTTAGCAGGACTCAGGACAGGAGGACCTGCCTTAGCAGTAGAGCCGGCAGTTTATTGAATTCACTTTGTTCCAATTCTATTCAGGAACATGAAATGGATCCAGGAGAAAGAAGATGGTGATGTATGAGACAGAGGAAAGGAGAATGGTTGAGAAAACCCTTCGGGGTGAGTTCAAGCCAAAAGAAAAATAAAACCCCATTTTCCTCTTACCCAGACTGCTGTATATCCGCTCAGATAATAGTTACAGTTCACCACAATATAATAGAACCCAAAGGAAATTGGTCTGTGGTGCAGTAACTCACAATAATCTGATGAAATTCATTGGGTTGTTAACAAACAACATGTGCGTCACCACACATCATTTCAGCAGCTATTCATTTGTGCATATACTTCCAGTACTTGTATCTTTAGCTTCACAATAACATACGACCACATCTTCTGACCACACAATGCGCAGACACCCCTTGACAATTTGTATTTACACTTTAATATGCAGGATTAGCACGTGAGCATGTTTAAATCTTTGGGAAATCGACCTCCCACGCAGCAGTGCTCTCACTCTTGCATCAATAAAACCAGAAGCAGCAGACTGTGATTGAGTCTGAGTGGCTCCCTCTGAGTTTTTCATGTGGCTGATGGGGGTTTCAGCTCTGTAATCAATGTAGTATAGGTTCTTGTTTAACACCAAACAATTCTCTGTCATACATAAACAGTGTATGACCGGAAGAAATAAAACATGGCCTTTGGAATGTCACTGTAGTAGTGAGTATAATGAGTAGTAATGGAAAACACATTAGTAGCAACTGATGTAGGATAACTATCATTTAACAGCCATAGAAGTACATAGAAGTACTTATGCAGATTAGAAAAGGGCATAGACATGCAAACAGTTTGAGTTTTGTGTACTGAGGTTCTGAAATACGTCCATTCACATTCATTATAATTGAGATAGTGTGTTTTTTATAATTTGGTTAAACCAGCCCTTTGATAAACACATTATAATTCAGAATCTATCCTGTTTGTTGTGTTGAGAATTTCCCCCCTGAAAAACAAAAATGCTTTTCACATGTTAACCTTTTCATTTCAACTCAAACTCATCATCCCTTCTTGCTGCAGGAGGCTGAGGTGAATCTATATCAAAGTTGTCTTTGGCTAGTGCAGATGTATATATACATATATATATATATATAAAGGTACAGTGTAAATGTTTCACTCTGCTGCAGGTTGCCCCTGTAGTACTCCAACTGTCATGAACTTTGGACCAAGTGTGACGCAGAGGCATTTTAAATGTTTAATAATCAAACCAAAAGCGCCCGTGTTTTGTAACTGTTACTACTTGACGGAAGTCCAGCACTGATTGACAGAAGAGGAGAGAGACGGACAGGGAAGGGGAAGAGGGTAAATACAGCTACAGATAGTCAGCATGGATGCACATAGATAAATGATGATCCCAACACTACGAACTGAGATTACATTTATAAACTGTCTGAAGTTTATTTGGCAGTTATATATATGTGTGTTTACTGAACTTGCATGCCTTATGCTGGAATTTTGCCTTAGTGCCACTTAATTACTAGTAAAACAAAAATTTAACATTGGTTATATACAGCATACAGCAGAGACTCACATCTGAACTTGAATGAAAGCCAAAAATACACCCTTTAAAATGATCCCCAACACATCATAGTGACACTGTTACAAAGGTCCTCACACTGACCCTAAGTCTGCATATGCATAAGCATGAAAATGTCCAATTTATGTTGGTGGCTGGTTAAATCATGAGCTGATTACAACGACAAACTTCTCCTTGTTGGTGGGTCTGTCATCTCGGAATATATCCATTCACCAGGACACTACATCCACGACATGTGTGGTTGATTTAACGCCAAACACAAGTGCAGTGACTTCAGACATCTAGGCTGTTGAGCTACTTTTCATGTCCACTTTAGCGTTGCAGGGGACAGTGAAATCTTGAGTTCACGTGGGGAGAAAATTTGCCTTGTTAAGTCATTCCTCCTCCTCCAGAGGAGCCTGCACAGACAAAGAGCTATTGTCTCCACCGGCAGCCATCACAAGATTTCAACTACTGAGCCTCTGACTGTGGTTGCTAAAGTTACAACTCGTTCTCATTTATACTTTCTTGGGTTTATTTTTATTTTTTTAAATTCATATTTATACTCTGATGGAGTTTTCCCCCTTAGGTTCTGACACCACATGGCATACCACAGGAAGAAGGGGGAACGCCAAGTAGGCCAAAAAGTGTTAAATTCAATTCAGCATTTAGTGTCTATGTCGGAAAATGGTGGATTGCTTCTTTTGGGTTGGAAGATAGTTGCTGCTTGTTCACGAATAAGACTAAAATGAAGCATGAGATCGACAGGCATCAGTAGCAATGCCTCCCATTGGAAGTTTTCCTGGCACATGTTATACTATTTTTAGAATTCAAAAAAATCCCAAAAGTTTTCTTTACTCTTAAATTACCTTTTCTAGCGAGAACACGTGCATTTATTCATGGAAAATTGTCCCACAGTCACCTATCCACACTGATTTCCTTTGCTTCCTTTCAAGCTACTACAGTGCTCATGACTTGTAAATATGATGAACTGAATCTTTTACTCTGACATCTTTTCAAAAATTATTATTTTTAACCCAGTGTCATTTCTCCAATGTACTTTTCCTATAATTATTTTAGATCAATCTGAATATTTCCATTTGTTTTGAATATTTTATTTATTTTTCAGTTTTTCAGCTGAGAGCAGAACCTGCCTTATACCAGAGGATGAGACCCTCTATGGACCTAGTGAACTTCACAACTGCCCTCATGCTGTCATGTAAAACTAATGACTATCTCATGTTTTACTCCTGGTGCATCAAACCAAAGAGGATGGAATTGAAAATTGAAGCACTGACTTAGGGTGACATCTGCAATTCCCGTGGCAGTTTCCCTCTGACGCACACTGCTGTTATTGCCAGACACAAGCTCAATGCTGGCAGTGCTAATGCCATCACCAGTATTCATTCAATAGGTCTGTTTTAGTATAAAGCATACTAACAAACCAGTAATAGTCGTTTTGGTTCGAGAGCCAAGAGCCTTTAAGAGCAAACTGATAAAAACATGAAATCTACTGAGCATTATGGTCAGTGACTCGGCCTAAACATTTTCTCCAATAGGAGGTCAGAACTCTTGAAAGGAAACTTCACACACCTGCTTGAAATTCCCATCTTAAGTGTTTATCTGAAGACTGAAAAAAGGAAAAGAAGTGGAATTTTTCTATTGACTCTTTGCACCCAGGATCAAGCTCAATTCACCAAGAGTAGTTTCAAATTTAAACCTTTTTTTTTTGTCGACGTTTTGGTTTGTTTGGATGCAGGTGCCTTTCAGCAGAACAGAACAAAGATGTAAGTGCTGTGCTCTGAAGCCTCAAATATCCTTTTTCTACAAGCAAAAAAATCACAGATGAAGGAGAAAAAACACAGCATCGATACCAGACTCCATCAACCGCAGTCTTCTCACTCGTCTGCTACCGGGGATATTCGTGTCAAGGTCCAACATCTTTCTCCCAGAGAGTGTGAAAAACACAGATAACAGTGAAGACAGAAAGAGAAAACAGTACACTCTAACCCAGGATGGTACTGATAAAGACAAGTTTGTTCCCTCATCTTGAGCTGCCTTTCCTCTAATATCTACTACAAGCTGAGGTCAGATAAAGGAATTTGATGTGATATTACTTAGTGTCATTAAGTCATATTCTGTCAGAAAAAAATAACTTAATTTATGTCTACAAAGAAAGACATTTAATTTGAAGGGAAGCAGCTTGGTCCCATGACCATCTCACCCTGCAAGGTGATATTATCAAAGAGACTTATACACTGTGCCAAACACACACACACACACACACACACACACACACACACACACACACACACACACACACACACACACACACACACACACACACACACACACACACACACATATGGCTGGTTATTAAGGTACATGACAACCAGGTCAGACTATGCTGTAGAGGCAAAGAGAGAGATACAAAAGAAACAGAAAGTGCTGCTATTTATAGTCCAAAACATTTGCCTGAAACCTTGTTCTTATCAGACCAACCTGTATTACAGAGGGAACAGGCAGGATTTCAGAAATCAGGTTTTTATATCAGAGGAAAACTACTGTAGAGATAATAAACGAACCAAATCAGTTCCATCCTCAACACGAGATATGACTGATGGATCAAACTGTGTCAGACTTGGTTACAACAACGAACCTCACATCATCTCTGTCAAGGAGGAAATGCTCAGTGGTCTGGTTTAGCTGCTTCACAAGCTGCTGGATCACATTCCTGGTTTGAACTAGAAGGGCTCTCAGAGTGCAGATCTATCCCAAAGCCAATGTCAAACAACATGCACCAGACTTCAGAGAAGAACAATTCCAATTCGTAATTAACCATTAGGATCTGCCCCAAAAGGTAATGGGCTCTTCCCTGGCCCGTGCCCCACCCCTCCCCCAAGTTTAGTCCTCCTTTGCAGTGGTAATAAAAATCAGCAGAGAGTAAAGTGGATTTGGCTTCTTCAGTTTCAACCCATGTGATAATGACAGGGATTGTGTTATCTCTAGATCTATGCATCATTCATTCAGACCACACACACACACACCACACACACACACACACACACACACACACACACACACACACACGGAGTGTCTGCACATGCCTCTAATCTGGCTAAGGATTACATCTGCAATTAGAGGAATGCGAAAGAGAGAAAGACAAAGTGAGAGATGTATGTTTATAATTTTGATTATTCTGATTGTCAGCATGAGTGTAAGGTCACTGTCAAAGCTGCAAACAGGTCAAAAGGTCAATCACATGAATTTTTGCAATGAGGTCTCACTAACTGATACATCGTATACCTTTAACCTCCATGTTGTTTTTGAGGATTCGTCCTTTCAAATGGTCGTTGCATAAAAAGAGTTAAAATATCTTAAATATGGTCAAATGCAAATATCAGCTGCTGTAAAGAAAGAAGGATTCCTGCAGGTGCAGCATTCATGACACAAGCAGCAGCCCCGGAGGGCTCGTATCAGCATTCATAACACCATATTCATTAACATCGCAAGAACAACTGTGTGAACAGTCCACAGGCTTCCTCAGGTTTTCACTTTTCACTTTTTCATTTCTGTGCTCATCTTGATCTTGATCTTGGTATTGAAATTCATCCTGTTGTGGAAACAAACAGGTTTGTCTGCCAGCGTTAATTATAACTCTGGAATATCTGTCTTTTAACCAAGGGAGAGGTATGATACACCTTCACAGGAAGACTGTCCTTAAACAAATACCAGAGGAACATGTGGAAAACCCTGGATATAACAATGTAACTCTAAAAATGTATTCATTATACAAATAAATAAATAGCAAGAGTGAGATGTCACTTCTTCAGGATTGGATATGTGACATTATAGTTTTATATTCCACAATATTAAGCAGTAGAGGAGCACAGCGACACAGAAAATGAGTGAAAGCGTGAAAGAGAGGATAAAGAAAGAAAGAGTCACTGTAGGCACGTCCAGCCTGGCTGATCCAAAACCCTGGCAACAGCAACAAAGAGCCACTGTCTCTGTCTCACTCATGCACGCATACTCCACTGTGTAAACCCGAGTGTGGACGCAATGAGTCTGCTGACAGACACACACCAGAATGACCACCAGAAGCGAATCATTTGTGTGTCTGTGTGTGTGATTTTCTTCTTTCTCAGCTTAGTAAGTGACAGAAAAATCATGTTAAATTAAGGACTAACGTCTGAATCCAGGCTGAGCGCCAGAGGTCGGTCACATCTGCACCTGTTGCTCTCGTTTGATTTGCGACACCTACAGGCAAGGGGAGTAACTGCAGCTATGTTTTTGACGGTGGAGCCATCTGTGGGCAGTGAATGTTACAGCTGCAGTGTTTTTCATAGCTTTAGGGGTAGCAATGTCAGTCCAGTCAATGTCATCCAGTTCTCCACTTTGATCCAGACTGAATCATATCAACAAACTGTTTGATGGATTGTCAGAAAATTTTGCTACAGACATTTATGTCGCCTCTCAAAATGAATTATAACTACTTTGGTGATCCCTTAATTGTTCATCTGAACCAATAGCGTGGACGGTTTAAATGAAATACACTAAACTAAAATGGTGGTCTGGCAATTATCTGCTAAAAGAACTAAAGTCCACATTTAGTGTACCATTGAATATATGTGGAATTGTGTTGAATAAAGACAGATTTGATAATGATAATGATTTCGATATATTTTATTAACAATAACAAAATATATGTATATTAAAATAAATCTAGAGAAACTGCACTAAAACAGTGTTGGCTGGTTTGGCTGTCAAGTCCCAATACTCAAGATTCAGTTATAGACAAATCAATTATACACTCCTCCATCTGTCTGGGTGGGAGTTAGACTGGGGTCAAAAGATCAAGAAGTTCATGTGAGTGAATGTGTTGAAATAACCGTCAAATATTGCAAACTCCTGACGAGTCATGAACTCAGCCTCCCGATAAGGCGAAGGCGTTGCTTAATTGTCTGTGCTCGGAAATCGTTCCTGTACTATCAAAAAATCAACATCCGCAGCTCAGGCTTTCAGCTGACTGCCGACCACTTCATACAGTAAGCTATCATTATGACTTGCCATAATTGTAAACACGCTGCTACTCATTCATTTTTGGTTGCACCTACCAAAACAAAACTACACATAATTGTCATCTTAAAACCAAGATTATGTTTATACCAGCTGTGTTATGAAAAGGGTTTTGAATGAAGCTGAAAATGGCCGTAAATGTGTGTATCCATGGTCTGGTCTTAAGAAAACGACAACAAATTAGAAAGAAAAAGAAAATTACGACATGAAATCGAGCTAAACAAAACCTTAAGTCAACACAACACAACTGGCCTGTTTCAGCAAGTAAAAGAAATGTGGACGTCCGAAACTGGCAACCAGAAAAAGTACATTGCGAAAAAATGGGATGTACAAGTATGTTTAGAAATACAACATGACTTATCAATGTGTCATTTCATCACTGCCAGCTCTCCCTCAATGATTGTGCAGTGTTCATTTGTGACAGAGCTGTGGTACATTGCGTGTATTGAGGGAGGCTTTCAGAATAAACGCCCTGCTGGTAACTGCCTATACAAACCAAAGCTGTTTTTCACTTCCCTAACAGACACCAGCGACAGGACCTCTGCTCATTAACTGGGTCAAAGGTCACTGAGTTAGTGGTAACTAACTGAAGGGCATGGATAAGAAGATAAAGGGGAGATTGAGAGAAAGATAGGCCAGAGCAGGCTGACAGTTGACCGACATTGTGAAGTTCTCTTTCAGTTTAATCCCTGAAAATGATGCCAAATAATCACTGAAAAGTTTGAGACCCCCACTAGAGTTTAAAATAATTGTTGACAAAGTTTGGCTGCACGGCTTGAGTTTGTAATGACGAAACCACCAGCAGTACCTTGCTTGCTGAAGGGTAAATAACCCCAAACTCACAGTGTACTGATCTATACTGAAGGTTGCATTGGGCAGGAGAAACTTATTATTTTGAGAGGAAATATATGGGAGTGGGAGAAAGGGGTTTATATGTTTTTTTTTTTTACATATATATGTTTTTGACTAGGTTATTTGAAACCTTCCTGACATTCATAGTTTTAATACAGACAGCAGCTTTGTCACCTTCTCATTCACCTCTGAATAAGGAGGGTTAACAAGTTAAGAGCAGAGGAGACAGTCAGACGCGAGACAAGTGGAAGTTGGAGAGGGAGGAGTTTAACAGAGAGGAGGAGGAGGAGGAGTCTCCTCACATGACAGTTGTGGCATGTCTGCTTGTCCTTGGAAAGGACACCGGCATCTCAAAACAAACGATTTCTTTGTCTTTCTATCTGTCTGCACCTCCCTTGCTTTCTCCTTCCTTTGTCCTAATCTCTCTTGCCGTCTTTCTGTCTCTCCACCGCATTTTCTTTTCACTTCAGAAAACTTTTTGTTCAACTCTTGTCGAAAAAATTATCAACCAATGTGACAGAAGTTCCCTTCCCTGTGTTTCAGCTTTTACGTTGCAAAGATGGGTGACTTCGCTATTGCACAAAATCACTTCATTTCCTGACACTGCACACACACACGCTCACAAAAAAAGCACACACACTTGCAGCCCTGTTGTACTTTGGAGTTTTCCGCTTTACAGCTGTTATTTCCCAATATGAGTTCATTCATTCACATTCACACACACACACACACGCACGCACACACACACACACACCTGTACCCTCCCCCAACATTCCCTTTTCCTCTTCATTATCATAATCATCCTGACACACACCTACGCATGCCACACACCACACAGAATTTCTTTGCTGACTCCTCCCCTCTGTGAAGACTTTCCCCTGGGGCCCTCGCAGCCTTCCCTCATGGAAAACTACCAGTGCACAGACACACACAGACACACACACACACACACACACAAAGACACACACAACGAGATCTGTGTTAACAGTGGACAGCAGAATCATGGGAAGAAAGAGACAGAGTGTGTGTGTTTGTGTGTGAGAGAGATATGTGATGAAAAAGGGAGAGAGAGGGAGTTGTTGATGACATCCATAAAATCTGATGAAAACTAACACATCAATTTTAAGTCTCCCGCACTCTTCTGCCCACACACACACACACACACACACGTGACAACACCAATATTTACACTCCCAACAGCCTTGAAAGGCTGACTGATGGTGAAATGGACACAGAGCCTCTTCTGTCATTGTACAAGCTGCAGAGAGAGAGAGAGAGAGAGAGAGAGAGAGAGAGAGAGAGAGAGAGAGAGAGAGAGAGAGAGAGAGAGAGGGACAGAGAACGTAGCCTGTCCCTTCCAAAGCAACACCACCTCCCAATGGACTAAACCTCCACTGACCTGACTATGGCAGGCAGGTGCTTCGCTATAACCACTTCCATTTCCAACATCATTCCACTGACTTGTTGAGCAGAATTTAAACTAATAATGACATATATTATCTGCTACTATTCTGCCTACTTGCTCCAGCGATTTCCAAGTATGTGTGTGAAGCTGCACATCTGGGATCAGTTGGTATGATGGGATACCGTGTACACACACACACACACACACACACACACACACACACACACACACACACACACACACACACACACACACGAGGGGTTGAAGGAGAAGGGGGCATTCGTAATGACCAGGGTAAACACTAAGTAGATAGCACGAGAGTGATCTCACTGAGGGCCTTTTTGCATCAGTAGCCAATGGAGCAATCCGTCACAAACAGCAATGTGGCACTGGCTCTTGAGATAATGGGCACACATGCACACACACACACTGCTCTGACATTCTTGTCCTTAGTATCTTGAAGGTGAAGATAATTACATTAAAGAAGGTAAAGTCCAATATAGGAGCAGATCACACTCTTCAGGGTGGGGTGTATGTGCGTGTGTGCTGGATTGAGTGATTCAAGCCATGGATGACACATTATGAATGCATTTGAAATCTGTATTGGCATTGAATAACATGTATGCTCATATTTTTGATATCATTCAGTCACTAGTGGTCCTGTCTTGCTGTAAAACGTCTCTTTTTCTATGTGAGATGTAAAGAGTTGTTTCTCATTTTTCATAATTGATGTATCTTAAATTCCTGTCTCCCTTTGAACTCTATATATTCTTTTGGGATGTTAAATTCTCCTTGTTGTCTTCCATAGACATGTCATAAGAAGGGGTTTAACAAGATGGGCGACTTGGTAGATCTTAAAAGCTCTTGCCCTTTAACTTTGCACTGAGGCTGCAGGATGAAATCATCCCTCATGTTGCCTCAAGAAATTAGAGTGGACTGGAGAGTGCGTGCGAGACATTTACTGAATTTAGAGCAAATGCTGCCATGACTGTCTTGATAATGCCATTAAGACGTCCCTGCAGGACACAGAGGTTGTGGCATTTTTGTCTCAAAGTTGCTCATGAGATGATGGTATCATCCTTGAGGCCTTACATAATCTCCCCGAGAAGAAAGGGAAGAGCTGACACTGACCTGGCCTTGTAGCTCAAAAGCCAGACATTTATATATTGGGTCCTATATCATTAGATGTACAAACAATCCAATAAAACTATTTAAGAAGTCAGTGTGGTTCCTTTGTGTTTAGGCTTAAATTATGTGATTTTGCATCTTTTGCTCACTGCACCCATCTGTAGGTGGAATGAGGCATTAACAATGGCAAGGTTGAGGGTTCAAATCCCACTGGCCCCTGTTGTGGCAGTGGCAACACACACACACACACACACACACACACACACACACACACACACACACACACACACACACACACACACACACACACACACACACACACACACACACACACACACACACACACACACACACACACACACACACACACAATGCAGTTCTGATGCTAAACATATACTGTACATACCTGTGATTCATTTTCAGTGTTGGTCACAAAACTTGTTACAGACTATTCACCAGACAACCTTGCCCTTGTTCTCTGTGCACAGCTAATGTACACCATGAGGACTGTAACATCACATCAGCAGAGGAGGTATAGCATAGTATGAATTCATTATTTCTGGAGTGTTTAGTTAACATCTTTAGTTAACATCATCTACTGCAAGAATTTTAATTTCTTGATTGTTGTTCTTGCTCTTTTTTTTGTTGTATTATCATCTTAGTAGATTCTATATATGGGAACACACTTACATTCCTATCAGTACTGAACGGAAGTCATTAGCTAAGAAAAAAATCCTTGTTTTTCTGTTTCTTGACAACTTCTTTCAGCTAACCCAACATGTCTTTAAATTGTTTATCTAGCTTAAGATGCAGGATAATAACGCTTTAACCCTCAGTTTATCTTTCTTTTGGACAGCAACCAAGTTTGATGTGACACAGCACATTTTTTTTTATTTAACTGCCTTGGGAAGCAGAGAGAAGAGCCAGTAAAGGTCTTACTGCCTGGGTTGTGTCTGAGGATATATTTTCTGACATCATCATCTATACAGGAAGATGAGGAGGTAGTAGGGGAAGGCACAGAACCAACATGGCCTAAGGTATGGATGGACAGAGGGACATATGACAAAAAATTTAAGAGCACTCCTCCAGGCCTGTTTGAGAGACTGACTTAGTGAATAATAGTGGTGCAGAGACTTTAATGCCATTATGTTTGGCTGAAGTTTCACTAAGAGCACATGAAAAGCTTCAGGGGTGAGCATTAGGCTTTTGAGACCGACCTACTAGAATTAATTCAGAAGCTTGTTGTAAGCAAAATGAGGCAGAGCATGTTTGATATGTTTAATGTGAGGATTCTGGGCTGAGGATGTATTCTCCTCATCTCTTTGAGTGTCCTCTCTGCTGACAACAATGAAACTACTCAAAAACCTGATAATGCACTGCTCCAAATGCATTTTTTTCTTTTTTAATTGAGGCTGATTAGTTTCTTCTGCTAATGTGCTGCTTTCCAGTATGTTTTGCTGACATGTGAGTTTGAACTGATGCAGTCTCATCAGGGAACAAAAACACCAAAATGGGCTTCCTAACCTAAAAGGTGGACCTGGAGAGAGCGGGCTATTATCTCTCCAAATGTCATGATACATACAGCCATTTTGAAAATCTTCTATATGCAACAATATGGTTTAAAAAAAGTACTGTTATGTTGATTAATTAATTTAGCCACAGAGACCAGGGGAAAAGATGGTGAGGAAGAGAGGAGAAGCTAATGAGCTGAATGTGCCTTTACTGATTTCTCTGTTTCTCTGTTGTTCCTGTGGTTTGGAGGAACCTAAAGCAAAGCAATCAAGTTTACCTGAGAGGGTTTTAATTAACAATTGAGCCACATAATGCCCCTGAAATTAAATGTGTCCTTGAGCAGACAAAGTGATTCTTCTGTGGTCCTCAGGTTGGTACAGAAAAGCTAAATACTAGAGTTTATACATCACAATCATAAAAGGCTTGTGTCTATTATTTGGCTCAATCATTAATTAATTAAAACCCTCTCAGTTAAACTTTATAACTTTGCTTTAGGCTCCTGATAATCACAGGCACACTGGGGTGGGGCTTTCAACTGTAAGGCAAACTGCTTTTGTCACGCCAGTTAAAAGAAAAACAATGTCTTCAAATGAACAACTAATAGCTTACAATTTCAATACAATTTAGAGAAAAACACGTATGTACACAAGCCAGATGCCAAAAAAGCCAACAAAGTTAAAACCTCTGATCACAGTATCAGAGTTCACAGCATTAGATTATGCATTTCAACCATGAGGCCACTAAATGTCCTCTCCATTTCAGCTCTAATTAAATTTATTTGGCTATTCAAATGTTTTTTGGCAGGATGTTTCATAACTCTATGTACCATCTTTTCTCCTGCAACACGTTGAAAAACATAAATAGACATCAGTCGAGGCCGATGACAACCAGGTCAGACAGGAGAGATGAAGAGAGAGAAACAAAATAGTATTAGAGCAGGAGGAAAACTGTTGTTGAATTAGTGAATATATTAAGCAACCAAATCAGCGAGAGTCATGATAAATCAAACTCTATCTACCTTGGTTACAATAATAAACATCACAGCATCTCTGTCGTGGAGGAAACGCCCAGTGATTTGGTTCAGTTGCTTCACAAGCTGCTGGATCACATTACTCGTTTGAATAAACATCAGCAGAGAGTAAATTGGATTTGGATTCTTCAGTTTCAACCCGTGTGATGATGACATGGATCGAGTAATCTCTCAGAGATCTATGCATCGTTCATTCAGACTACACACATACACACACACACACACACACACACATACACACAAACACCAAACACAGATCCTGCACTTCCCTCTAATCTGGCAAAGGATTACAGCTGCAATTAGAGGAATGAGAGAGAGATGGAGGGAGGAAGAGAAAGAGAGAAATGCCCCACACGAACAGCTGTCGGCTATAAAGTTAGAAAAGTTAGAAAAGGTGGGTAAAATAGCGCATTATTTCATATTGTTACAGTCCTGAACTGTCTGACCTCCCTACTGTTTGATTTTGGGTGTCTGTCTATGACTCCCTCTGGATCTCACTTCCTGTGTGCATACATGTAGGTTCCATCCTTCTTGTTTGCATTTTCACAAATCCTAATGAGCAACAAACAGACAAACAAAATAATGAAACCAGTCTTTCGCAATGGATTCCAGTGGTCCAGTGGTCAAATGTGCACAGCTCACAGGAGGAAGCAGCTTATGAATTAGCAGTGTAGTGGAAAGAAAATCAGAAACCTGCAATAATGCAAAAGGATTTCAGCTCTCTGAGCTACAACTTCTTATAATTTGATCTGTGTGTGTGTGTGTGTATTGGGACAAAGGAAGTGTACACGATCTGTGTCGTCCTCTGCTCAGTGTGTGTGGCTACACTGTGTTCTCTTTGCTGCTGCTTACTGAGGTATCATTGCATGAATATTAATGTGTGTTATGCATTTACTATAGTTTCAGTGTTTTCCTCCCCTCAACACGAGCTCTCATATCAATAAACTCAAATTACTTAAATTCTGAAAGAATCATTCTGGTTCATTTAAACCTGAAGTATTTTTCATAAATGTTGCAACTGTCTGCACAAAACAACATATATGGGGACAAACAGCACTAGCTTTCCAGATTTCATTTCATTTATTTATTTAAGCCTCCAAAACCATTGAGGTTTCCCTTATTTGCAATGACACAGAAGATGCACAGAAATACACAGTTAAAATTCAAAAGAGAACAATCTTCTAATAGAATGAAGGCTTTGTTCACATTTAGTATTGCTTTTACCAGCTTACTTCTGGGCCTGCCGGCCTGTGTGTTTTCTTCTGGTGGGATGTGTCAGGACTTTTACATGGAGGCGTCCACAAGTCTTCAGGGTGTGGATGGAGAGAAGGAAAAGTTTCAAACTTACCTATCAACGTGTTATACTTTGAGAGGTAAATCTGAGCTGTTGTGCCTTGGCTGCATGTGTGTTTTATGGACTTTGGTTCTTTCTTCTTTTTCTTCTTAAATCAGAGGTAGGTTGTCGATCCATTAGATCTTTGGTTTAGTTTTTCGTGTTTTCTTTGTTTTTGAAGGAAGGAGGGTTATCACTGCCAGTCCATACTCTCCACCTGATCAGTCTCTCCAGGTGTGTGGCTGTAGGTGGGAAAGCTGTTTTGAGCGTTGCCTCCGGTGTAGTGTGAATCAGCTGCTGGCTGCAGGTTCCTGAAGGGGAATGATTGTTTGGGCTTGTTGAACCTGTTCCACCTGGATCTGATGAAGTAAGCAACAGGATATGGCTCCCAAATCATATCTTGAACTTCATCACTAGCGCTGTAGTACCTCCTGCATTGGGCATGGACGTCATAGGAGATGGGATATGGCATCAATTCCATTCTTTCTACTGGACCAGCAGCCCTGGGCCTCTTCGCAGCTGATTGTCTTGATGACAGATGAATCGGTGAGTATTGGTGGTGAAAGATGTATCTATTCATCTTTTTGCCCATCATGTTTTTGTTTATTTGTTGTACTGAATACACTGTTATTGTTGTTCTATTGTGTTTTTTGTCTCGACTCTTCACACGTGAACCTGTAACCTGTTCAGCTAAGCAGTTTTCGAAGCCTGGAATGTTATGACATCATAATGTTACTTTGTCAGTTGAAAATGTCAGTTGTGATGTCACACGGAATCTAATTTGTTCTAAACAACTTTAAAAAATGTGCTGCATTATACTTTTATATGCCCTGTGATACGCATGAAGATTTGAATGTTGAGTTTTTGTTGGAATTGTGTAGAGGGGTCAGATGAAAAGGTCATTTCCATCTTGGAAACAGCAGTAATATAACACACTGGAGAAGTTTTAAAAGAAAGTGAAAATATTTGTCATTTGTTGTTGCAAAGTTTTAAATCTGATAGCAGAGGAAATATGCGGGAACATCATGTATATACTGCAGTTTACACACACAATACACAGCAATCCAGATTAGTGTCAACACACACACACACACGTACACACACACACACACACACACACACACACACGTACACACGCACACGCACACACACACACACACACACACACACACACACACACACACACACTGCATTTCCAGAGCCTGATCTCTTGTGGAGGGGCATTTTAACATAGGCCAGTGTTGCCTAGCAACAAGGTCTCATGCACGATGTACGAGTGTAGAGAGTGACTGTCTGCACTGCCAGCATGTTGGTGTGTGTGAGATAAAGAGAGAAAAAGTAGTAATCGTGTGTTGGTGTGTACAGTTACATCTGTGAACTCTAAATGACCCAAATAAAATAAGCCCCAAGAAAGATTTAGCTTGTGTATGTCTGTGTGAAAGTGTGTGTGTGAAAAGTATCTGAACAGTGTGGCATTATCGAAGTCTGAGCTGTCACACTTTACTGCTCTGACCTTTGCTTTCAGCTACATTCTCAAAAGAAAGCGCGCCTGAAGTCTCTTGTTCACACAATCAACTTGCAAGACTGTGAAAGGAAAGTTATGGAAGATCCTGACCGACCTCTCTGTGATTTCAGCAAGTCAAACTACAATTATCTCTGGGTCAGTTTGCTCCCAGAGCCGTGGAATATTTTCTACTTATCGTCAATTTATGAATGCGGTGCAAGGCCACACAGAAGTTAAACAGTTTCCACAGAACACTTTTTTGAAATCAAAAGGGTTGTCAAGCCCACTTATTTACTGTTGCTACGCCTGTTAAGCCGTCCAATCTCACCCAGCACATATGCGGTCTACAATGATATCAGTGGCAGATTTACCACTTGAAATTCTTGGTCGTGGGGCCTCCTGATGGCTGAGTGGTTAGGACACACACCATATGGGCATAATGAGCCTTGAACAGCAGATTCCCGGTTTGATTCCCAGCTGGCTGAACCCTTTACTGCATGTCTCCCATGTTTCCTGTCTCTCTCCACTCTCCTTATCAAATAAAGGCATGTCAAAGAAGTAATTTTAATGAAATTAATCTAAATGTAAACAAACGTTGTAAAAGGTGGGGCACGCTCACATACTGAGGCAGCTGTTTCTCCTATCTGCTAAAAGAGAGCAAGGAGAGGATTTGTGCTTGAGGGGCCCTCAGGGGCTGATCTTAACAAGGAAAGAGCAGATGGATTCTTCAATCAGGCACACAAACAAACGCACGCACGCACGCACGCACGCACGCACGCACGCACGCACGCACGCACGCACACACACACACACACACACACACACACACACACACACACACACACACACACAGGAATGGAAATGGATTTGCACTGGGGGCCTCTAGGGGCCAATATGACGTTGGATGCGAACTAAAATATTTCTAGATCTCCTCTGAGCTTCTGCTGCGGAAAAGCCTGAATTTAGATTTAGACTCCTCTTAAAGCCCTGCTGGATCATCTCACTGGCCACACAAATGAAACAGCATGAGCATGGATTTGAATGAACAAAAAAAGTACACATAATGCATGGACGCAGAAACTCGAGATGTGCATGGATTTCTCACTAGAGCCCGAGGGACTGATCTTAGCCTCTTACTGATAAGCCAGAGAGATGGATTTACTGTGGTTGGGAGGGATGAGAAAGGGCAGGCCTGATGGACGTTTTCACTAAAAACACACACACACACGCACATACACACAGATAGGCAAATACATGGTCAGCAGGATTGGATCGTTAAAAAAAAAAAATCAATAGCAGTCTTACTGAGGCACAGAGAGTCCTGATCTTCTCTGCTTTTCTCTCTCCTTCTCATTCTCTGCTATTCTGCTCTCATTCCATCAACACACACAAACACACACGTGAACATCGTTTTTACGTGTCGACACGGAAGACGAGAGTCAAACACACTTCCAAAGAGACACTCCTGTTGGAGAAGGGTCAAGTGTGCAAAAAACAACAGACGCAAACACACACGCTCGTCATCTTAACCCCATTACTTAGTTGCCATGACAACAATCCACACCCCATCTACCAAGATAACCATTCCAGCAGTACACCAAGTAGCACGCACACACACACACAGACATAATACAGCGTGCAGACAATGTTTTATCCTAAGGAGGCAGCCAGACAGTGTGAACAAGTTCATCTCGTGTGTGTAGGATGAGGGGCAACAAAGAGCGAGATGTCAAGCGTCTGCCGTTGCTCTCTGTTTCTCTTTCTCGTCATCAATTTTCTTTTCCATCAATATCTATATTTATCCATGTTGGGGACTTCAGCTTAATCAGATGTTTCCAGCTAATTCAGTCTTTCACATCCTACTCAACAGTCTGACCAACTAAATAACACTCTATATCACAGTGCTGTACTGTACATATGTATTCATTTTATTTCAAGTATTTGTTTTAATATATTTGACCAGCCTTGATAATCAGCAAACATAAATGTATTGTGGATTACAGTCTCTTGCAGGTCAGCTGTTGTTGCGGCACAAAAGCCTCATTTTTAGAAACACACTCAATCTGATCATTGCATTAAAAAATCAAATCCTTGATGAGGAATAAATCTGTCTAACATCATTTATACTGTGTCAAAGTAGAACTCAGTTAAATGTGATGAAAAATGAACGTCTTGTGACATTATGTATTGATTTTTTTCCCCTCCCTGCTGTCTCTCCAGCTCCCCCCCATCTGTTTGTCTGCCTGTCACACACTCTTGTGACTGAAACACACACATCACACACATGCACACACAAAGATACGGACATACATAGCAGCAACACAACGTGTCGTATGGTGTGGGCAGCTGACATTTCACTGCAAGCAATCTGCCAGTCAGTGTCGGACGCACTCACGCAAACACACACTAATACACACAATCATACACACTCTATTACATGCATGTTATCAGTGAATGAGGGATTTTTTTTCTTTAGCCTGGTTTACTCGATCAAACACACATGTGCACTGGATTCACATTATATAACACTTCATTCCCTGCTCTGACTTTCTGCCATTTAGTTATCCGTGTTTGCAATGAATCACCAAGCTGCCTCAGTTTAATATAGCACGCACGTGCAACCTGTTACGTAACCATCCAATCATCATGTAATTAATAGCTGTTGTTGTTTCCTGCGTGCACAAAGTGCCTCATGAAACCGGCAGCCAAAGAGATGACAACAGCTCGTAACCTGGCACAGAAATACAGAAGTGATGACGGCTGAAACATCACCTCACTCATACATATGTGATGAACACACGGTTAGAACAAAATAAAGCATGTTGGCAATTGAGGTTTTTATAAAATTATAATTTTGCAGTTTGGATGTATGGATAATCATAAACATAATGCATTTATCTTCATGACCTGACTGAAAGAAATATTGGCTCATTCATTTTGTAACCACCTACATCATCTTCAATAGAGGAAACAACTTTGTGAATTTGTATCCAAAAATGCTTTAGAGGTTATGTTTACTGAGTGATCTCTCTAATGTACCCAGTTTGAATCAAATGCAGGTGAATATATTATGTATGGGTCTCGAGGCAATGACCACACAGAATAGATTAAGTCTTAAACTGCCATCATTTTAAAGATGGTTACAATTATAAATCAGAACATCATCATATGAAATAAGGAATAAATGTATATTTCATCTGAAATGAACTCAATTCATTTAAATAATGTGTACAGTCAATTATGTTCTGTTGGACATTGGATTTTACGTATAATTTATTTTCCCAAATCCTAACTTTGCTGCATTCAGCTTTAGTTTTTCCATGTTGATGAAGAAAACACAGAGAAACCTAACAAGACGTCAAGATTTTCCTGTGTCCAGCAACACTGTCACATCATGTTTTCCTGTAATGAAGTAAAGTATGGCATCAGTGGTCCAATTACAGTGATCACATTACTGCTACTGCTCAAATAGTAAAGTTAAGTTTTTCTTTCAAACTGCTGAACCCTTAACCCTTGGTTTACGCTGCTTTAAAGTCATGTGGCAGATATAAGGAGCACATGAAGGAGCAAATACTACAACCTATATGTAATCCCATAGGCTTTATCTTTATTGTAAAAGAGGGATTTTGTGCTTGTCATTATTTAATCTACTTCTACTCATAATGTGGGCTTAAGATATTTAATGGAGCTTAGTGAAAGTTCAATCAGGAAAAGCACTTCATTCAGTCTCCCCTATGCCTTCATTCATTACTCTCCGTCAGCCACACCTCTCTGCTGCTCTCCATTCATCGTTCCAACTCCAAGAAAAACAAAAACTTGATAGTTGATTTCATCTGCTCAAACAAAGCCAAAGCTACCTCACCGCTCAGACACGCTCACACAAAGGTAGATAATGATTACCGAAAACTAACAACTACTGCACCAAACTGTACTGTGTCAAAACTACAACTCAACTGCCTCAACTCAGGTCTCGGACTTATGATCTGCAATAGACATAAATCAAAATATACATAACATAAGGCGGATCCACGTCTGTTTGACGTCTTCTTAGGAGAACAACAAGCGTAAAATGCATCGCCAACAGCTGTGTTTTTTAGTGTTGCAATGGGATTGAGTTCAAAGGAAAAGAAGTTCTCACACATGTTGTTATATAAGAATGGCTGTGTGTGTGTGTGTCTCTGCTCCTGACATTGACAAAATGTATGTGTTTGTGTATGCAAATTCTGAAATTGTCAATTCATCATAAGCACATTTCCTAAACAGGATGTTTATGAAAAGTCAGAGAGGAAATTATCATGTTTTTAACTTTGCTACCAGACTACTGTTGCAGTTGCTAATTTTAGATAGTGTGTGTGTGTATGTGTATATATGTGTATATGTCTGTATGAGACAGGTGTTCAGGTAACCATGGCAATCAGATAGCTGGAGTGGTGAAAGGAGGGAAGAAAATTATTCTCATTTCCTATCTGTCTGGTGTCCCTTTTTTTGATGTCTGGCCTGTCTCTCACTGGAGGCACCAACATGGCAGAAGAAACTTCCTTTCTCTCTGTGCTTTTTTTCCCTGCTGAATAGGCATTTTCAGTTCAACTGCATCAGTAAAACACCTCAGTGTGTGTGCATGTGTGTTTTCCCTTGAGTGTCACTAAGAGTAATAATGATGGCACTGCCATGAGTGCAATGTATAGTTAGACACACAATGTGTTTCTGTGTGTGTGTGTGTGTGTGTGTGTGTGTGTGTATGTGTGAATCATCACCGATGGGAAGCCAGAGTTTCACGTTATCATTCTCTCCCCTAGTTGGAGCTGCTAGTTCCTGAGAAGTGGGCCAACTTCATCTTTAATGAAACAGTGGGGAGAGAAGTAGAGGAAACAAAGTGAAGGGAAAAGTCTGAAATCAAAACACGGGGAGAAAATGTAATGAATGTGTGTATAAAAATCCTCCTCTCGTATAATGAGATTCCACAATTTATGACAACTAATCGTGATCATTCACAATGTTGAGTTGCAGCTGTGTATTTTCTCTGGGAATAAAAACTCAATTAGATATTATCAGTTTTATCCACATCAGTGTTCCACTCTAATCTAGGTGCTTCCTTTCCTCAAGACATGTTTTAGCCAAAAATATCCCAGACAAATGTTGAACTGAATGATTCTGAAATCAGCTTTCAATCTCTCAAACCAGAAGGTATATTGTTCACTTTGCACTTTGCTGTTGAATCCACAGACATCATTCCTTCCACTTGCAATAAACTTTAAAGAGACTGTCTTCCTGACTCTGCACTCATACCCACAGGATCTTTATTACATTTATTATGGCTAAAAGTCCATTCTCAGATCTGGATCACCACCAGCACCTAATCAATTGTTCCTTGGCTCAGTGTCCATCTGTCCACCAAATTTCATAAGAAGCTTACACCATTTTTTCTAAGACCAAGACATTGGCTGAGTAGCAGTAGATTTTCCTTTTGCTTTTGTTTATGTGCATTTCATTAATGCAGTCTGGAGTACTAGCCACAAGAACCACATCTTGTTAGTTTGACCTCCGTTTGAGCACAACTAAACAAGAACCGAGCTGGAAGCCATACATTACTCAAGATATCTGCTATAACAATACAATCTGGTATTAATATTAATGTGCATTGTATACATCTTATTAATAATTTAAGTTTTAATTAAGCCAAAACCATAAAGCAATAAAGATCATGACCGACAGATTCAGTAAAGTTTTTGACTTTCAACAAAAAGACCTAAAGTTCTAAGAATTCTTGAGTGTATGTTTTTTACTCTGGATTTTCTCAGTGATCTGCATTTCAATTGATGAATTAGCTGAGAGTTAAAGAGTGATTTTTTTCCCCCCGTGATTACTGCTCAGTTGTAAAAGTTAAAAACCTTTATGAATGGCCTGGCTTGTTAAGTGGATCATAAGATGTTTTCCCTGTGGGGGGGCCATGCAAGCTGGCAACTTGAGTGGAAAAGAAAAAGGGCAAAAACAAGACAACAAAATTATTATAGAACGCACATATCTTCACTATAATTACTCAGGAAAGCAGAAAAACAGCAAGTACATCTGCAACGTGTAAGCACGAGTTTCTCTGTGCTCGGCATCTCTTTCAGAAAGGAAAGTAACTAAGAAGGGTTCATGTGGGGGATATTGTTGCTAGCGCGTGCACACACATACACACACAGGTTGCCGTGGTAACAGCATCTCTAGCACCAGGATGTGTGCCTGAAATAACACTCATCTATATCCGCCTGTGAACTGAGCACCTTTTTTCCATCCAAATGAGACAACTTTGTCTCTATGATGAAACTTTGTTACCTCATTGGAATCATTTCCACACTTATTTCCACAACAGTAGTGTACAACAACCTACCTCAAATAAATAGATAAACCCCATCCCTCACCCCCTTTTAGCTTGCAAACCCCACCTTTGCTTCATAAGGAGGACTGTAACAGTCACAACCAGCAGGTCTCTCTTTATAGTACATACGAACACATTTCAAGGAATGACACATACATAAAACACTTACTTGTTTCCTAATTTGATTGCAATATTCTATCATTCATTTTGTCATTAATCAATAATTAGTGTTGTTTTGATTTCCATAGGGAGTCCTCCGATGGCAAAAAGATGTGACACCAGCTAAAATGGCCTGATATACTTTGACAACAGGAAGTGAAGAGGCCGACTGAGTGTGCAAGAAGGGTCAGACATTTGGGATCCTAGTTAAATTTAATTATTCAGAGACTTAAGATGTTGTTGGACATCCATTCTGTCACTTCTGACTCTCTGTGTTCAGTAATTTTGTGTTTCAGAATAGCCGAACACCCAATGCAGTGTATTGGTGTGGGTATTCCACTGTGTCTGTCATGGTTGACAAAGAAATGTCAGTCTGACTTTCACTGTCTTCAATCAAGCAAGCTATCCAGACTATAGAGCATTTTTAAAGCTACACTTTCAGAGGGAGATAGCATTGGTGTGCAGAGGATGGAGGCTGAAAGTTTGAGAAAAACACACACATTGCAGCAGTCACATTTCTCCCTGCCTTTCGCTGAATTACTCGGTCTCTCTTTCTCTCTCTCTCTCTCTCTCACACACTCACACACACACACACACACACACACACACACACACACAACACACACACACACACACACACACACACACACCATGCAGTTAGTTGGCCTTTATTAACTGTTGTCTCTAATTAGTGGCAGGTTATCTAAAGAGTGTGGGGCTTCACAATGAGCAGCTGTGTGTGAGCATGTGTGTTTGTGAGCACATGATTGACATGTACAGTTAAACACATGCTGCCAAGGGGCAAACACATATACAAGTGTGCTTTCTAACACATCCTAATGTATACACATATTCTTTTTATATTTCTTTCTTGTTTTGTTTCTTGTAAGTTCTTGTTTTGAAAGCTACAAAAAAAAAAAAAAAACTTGGTGTTGGCCTCCTTCTCCAAGGAAAATGTGAGACAAAGAAAGAACAGAAGTAAAAACACCAGCGATAACGTGAGAGTGTGAAAGAGTCAGAGGAGGCAGATCATCTCAAGTAAAGAGTCAGCGTGTGCGGCAGATGGTTGCCAGCAGCCACACAGTGCTGTGACGGCATCTACCGCTCTCCTCACATCTGTCATGACATCCATCTGAGTGTGTGTGATCATATGTAATTTACATCTGCATCTGCTGCTAAAGCCCTTTGTACATTACGTGACTGCTTGAGTGCGAGAGACAGTGTGGTGTAAATCGCTCTCAGGGTCAGGCTGCTTCGCTTGTGCATTCAGGGCAGCTCACTTCCACTACAACACTAACACTTTATTCACAGAACTGGCATAAACTGTCAATAAATTGTCATCAGTGTACCGGGACTATTTATAGCAATGAGAAATATAGTGGTAAATACGGATGGAAAGATTAGGACAATGCAATTTATCGTGTAACTACATTTTGATTTCCTGTGTTTTGAAGCAGGATGTATAGATTAGGAGTTTGGTTTCCACTTTAATCAGATTTAGATTAGTGATTTAATCAATCTTCACACAGGCTAAATAAAATACAAGGTATGTAAGGTATAAATGTACTGATAAAAGTGTAGTTAGAGCTTGTGCACAATGTAATACCAAGCTAAAAAAAGTCAACCCTGACCCATAAGCAAAGTGAATACTTAATAATGTATTGCTATTATAACAGATGATTACTGTGTCGCAGCGGACATTAAATACATTTAATCAAGTACAGTACATTTCAGAGGTTCCCATACTATTCTATGCTACTTCATACTCCTGCTTCACCATATTTCAGAGTTAAATGTTGTACTTGTCACTGCATTTCATTTATTTGACAGCTACAGTTAGTCGTGTTTTGCTGATTAAGTTTTAAAACTCAAAATGCATTGCATGGATGCAGTAAATCCATATTTTGGATACCTACCAACAAACATAGCCAGGCTAAACAATTTGTGTCTGTTTCTTGCAACTACTGGTCATTAACTTTGACTGTCCACACAAGATGAGACAACAAATAAAACTCCAGGATATATCACGTTCTTGAAAACTGACTGATCCATACAGTTCTTCAAAGTGCCAAAGACAAAGTACTCTTCTGCCCTCTATCAGCTGAGTGTCTGCTTTTTCACCAGAGAGCTTTTTTTCCCCCCACCTTGGTCCACATCTGCTTCTGATCATGAAAAGTAACACAGCATTTTATTCCAATACAACATCTGACTCTCATTATTAGAGCAGATATAACATGGAGTTGACTTAAAGGCCAAATCCAGGATCAGAGTGTAGCAGGACACAAAATGCAGGTCTGAGTTTACACACAACACAAACACGAACGGTTCAGAGCTTCAGAGTAAATGCTGGTGCAGCTCTGACATCTTAACCCCACTGCTGTGAGCTCAGTCACCATGAACAACTTTTGATTAAATGTGAGCAAGAGAATAAATCTGTAATGGAAATAAAAGTCCTCTTACAAATACGAAAGGGTTCAAGATGAAAATACAGACGGATTGAGAATAGAGGATTTTTTTTGGAAAGAAAATGAACTGTCGCCCTGAGAATTTTTACTCATGCACAGTGTAGTAGTACTTGTTTTGCATGCATGCAAATTTGGTTTTAGGATGTGAGGAATGTCTGCCTTCAGTAAACTGCCAAAGGATCCATTGCAAATCCGGGTTTTATAGCTATATTGTTGTTTGTTGATTTATCTACATCTGCCAGAGACTTTAGATATGCACCCCTTTGTGGGGTTGGAAGTTATAAAAGTGACACACAGAGGTAAAGGTCTCTAGGTCAACAGTTGTAAGTGACATCCTCGAGAGCAAAATACGATATAAGCGGTTAAAGTTTTGGCATTCAGTGAGAGACTTGGTGTAACCTGCACCAGATCTGTCCTTCGTGCACGAATAAAACAGCCAAACTGAAGTGTTGACTTGTTGTTCTGATTGTGTACACTTTTTCAACTTTCAGTCAGGAGAAATCCTCTTTGCACACAGGCAGTTTGAGATCACAATATAAGTGCTGGCTGGAGATAGAAGTTAGAGAGACTGTCCTGTAATCTGAGGGTCACATGTTTGATCCCGATGACAGTTATATTTCCTGTCAAAGCATCCAAGGGCAGAAAATAACGGCTGCTATGGTTAAAGGATAAAGCTGGCCTTATTCTATATATAACTGCTTCACAGTAATATCCTAAAGCTGGGCACTGTAGCTTTTAGCAAATGATATTCAAACAGTAGTACAGTGCATTTGTTGGGGACTATTTTCAGTTGCGGATTAACACAAATGTAGCATACTACTGAGAATTAACAACAGCACAGTGTATTTCGTCGACTCATGATAAAGAAGAAACATTTCACGCAGTGTGATGATGTGGCTCATTGATGACATCTTTAAAGGAATAGTTTGACATTTTGGGAATAAAGCTTGGACTTAGATGAAAAGAGTGATACCAGGCTCATTCATTTAAGTATCTGTCCATTTATTACAAAACCAGAGCCAGGACACAAGAGGCCTTTAATATTTAGACGTTATTTTCTTGGATTCACCCTATACTTGATTGATTCTTTGATTTTATTTAGCTTTCTGTTAGTCAGTCAAGTGTAACTAGTATATTCCATGGACCCCTGTCTCCACAGCTGGAAAATGTCAGTTTCCCACAAGCAGGCCAAACAAGGACACTAAATTTTCCAATTGAAAAAGCTGCTTTAACGTCCACTACAACTAAATCTGGGACAAATGTTGAATCAGAGCTAAAATTATTCTCAGGAGAAAAAGAAAATCTAATAATAAAAAAAACAAAACAAAACAACAACCAGTGATTGAATACATGTACTTCTCTATCACACACATACACACAGATGTTGTTTGTATAAAAAAAAAGCCCTCCTCCTGTCTTTCCCAGAATCCCTTGTTGTTGCTCCCAGCATGCTTTCGGGTTGCAGGGAGAAAGAGGAGGAGCTAAGATGTCAGAGGTCACCAGACAAAAATGTTTGATCTTTCTTTTTCCTCTCCGCAAATCCCTCTATCATCTACCACTACCACGACCTCCTCTGTATATTTCTCAGTATACATTCACTCTTCTCTTTCAGTGCCGTGATCAAATTTAAGATGGAGGGACCGGGCTCTGCCTCAAAGTGTGTACGTGAGCTTAGACACACTTCTTCTAGTCTCTGGGGTCACCAGCGTTTCATCCTTGGACCAAGATGCTTTAACAACATTTCCAATGAAATGGCCAGACTTTCCCTCTTAATTAGATCAAAATGACAAACGCTATTGAAGATGTCAGTTCTACAATGAGACATCGATTTGGGAAAGTTAAATTCAGTCATGCTTCTTCTTTAAGGACAAACGGTCACAGAGGTGCCTTGCTGGTAAAATTATACCTTTTCTGACCAGATCGCCTGTATTTTAAGATAGAAATATTTGATACTTTATTGATATGCGATTATCCTGCCCTCCTCCTCCTCCTCCTCCTCCTCAGGGAGGTCAGAGGTCAGAGTCATGTGGCTTAAAGAATAAACCTTGTTGATCTATTTCCTTTTCCGTGGAGTTTACCATGTATTAATTTTGTGTCAGTTTCCAATGATTCGTTGTTGTAAAATAAAAATAAAAATGTATCTGTAGCTCCATCTATTGGACAATATTGTGCAAGTCACCTATTCTGCACTGAATATCTGTGTGTGCTTGAGTGACTGTTTTACATCTAGTGTTGAGCACTGTCAGCACAGAACTTTTTGGATTTTTAATTTTCTTCATAATCAAACTACATTTTAATGAACAGATTCTCAATCATCTTCTCTACTAAGAAAGAATTTTAGCATGTGGAGTCATTTCTTGGTTGCTATACACCACGAATACAGTTCACAAGCACTGCAACACTAAAACTTCACTATACTTCACTATACTTACATTAAAGTAATGACATATTTACCTACAATTTTAAAGGGACATTTCTCTCATATTCAGCCTGATTTCCACCAGGGTGACGATACAAGATTTAATCTACAGCAACTAACCGTTATTAAATCTCTTTCCAACAGTTGCTTGCCCACAGCTGCCAGCTGAAATAAACAGTTTCCATTCAGTGGTATGTAGGTGGACCGACCGAGCAATGTGAGTTTTCAAAAACTTGTTCTCAATCCAGCTTGTTTAAAAAGTACAGCCCTGACCTGAGAGATACAGTGGATTGCTTGCTTACATTAAAGCACTCTGAGTCTGTCAGCACCTGGACACCTTTAAAGGCACGTAAGGTACATTTTCCTCAGCTTTACACAAGCATATGAGAAAATTTCAAAGCACAATAATCATGTTTAGATCCAGGGATGTTTTTCTACCGTTTGATCTTTGAACCAAGGATCAATTTAGGGTGTTAAACACTGTATATGTGGCTCTAAATGAAATTTCCAATTTCCTTAGCCTTGACCAAACCTCCAAAGCAATGTGGTTTTGTCATGAAGAGAGCTTGACGACAAACACAAAAAGCTTTCCTTGATTTGAAACTAGGTTGACTGACACACAATTAAGAACCCTTTGGTCCCTGTCAATCCTCTTCAGCTTTTGATATTGAAACCCAATCTCAGGACAAAGAGCAGCACTGATTCCTGGTGCAGTCATCGTACCTAACAGCTGCAGGGATGAGAATGTCAGAGGTACCAGCAGCCTTAAATGGAGCCACTACTCTGGTGTGAGTCCTCCAAATGACTCTGTTATACATTTGGCAAATTGTTTACCGACACATCCTTGTTAGCAGACATCATTTGTTACTTTTAACTCAAGAATTACTCCAATGTTGATTTCTCCTCATTGTATTTCTGCTATAAGGAACTTTTCTATGCTCGAGATGGTATGCCAAGTGCGTTAAGTCAGCGACCGTCACAAAGGGGTCGAAGCTATGTGACCTGCACTGAATGTCAAAATATCTATGACGACAGTTTGCAGTGTGTGTCAGTGGCTTTGGCTGTCCGAAACACTCCACTTGAAGAGATAACTTAGAGAGCCATTGTCTGAGAATGCAGGCAACAAGTGTCAACAGGAGGGAATTGTTAAAAGCGCAAAGGGAAAAAATGTTAAATGTTTTGGATACGTGTCCGAATATACTTCGGTTTTGACATCTCAAATACCACTGGTGTGGCAGCTTGTAGAAATGATAAATTTACATAAAATGCACTATACACACCGAGTTATCTTTACAATATATCACAAAGGGAGAAGGTTTACAGTCAATATCTAAAAAAACATACATTTTAGATACAACTCATCCATGCACAAAGCGTACTGGAATTGGACACTATATCTAAAAAGTATATGATAAATTCTGAATACTCATTAACTGTCTGATTTTGATGAATCTTGGACTGATGAGCCATCTTGACTCAGCCCAAGGAGTCCTGCATCATCCACAGAGTCGTATAGATTTAATTTGTATTTCCATCCATTCATAATTAGTTAAATTTTTTCAGCTACATGTTTAGACCTGCACTATCAAAACATGTTGGCTGTATTATATTTTTTTCCCTCTGACTTTTAAGTGCTGAAAAGACATTAAACCTAAACTTTGCTAAACTTTGTGTATTATGTGCTAAACAAGCCATTATGTGACTGCCTGCTGTTGTGCACAGCAAACTGGACATTCCTCAGGTTGCAAGTCATTTTTGAATTTGTGACGACAGTCAAACTATCAAGGGAATTTCAACATCCAAATGTCTAGTTTTTTTCCAAGTATAACTTTCAAATAATAATATTATCTAGTACAGATGTTTGAAAAGTTAAGCATAGGCTCATTAGTTAATAATAATAAACTTTATCTGGATGTCATGCAGTTGCTAGTTTACAGTAGTCAAAATATGATTATGGTAATTTGAGGAAGAAGATTAACATTATTTCTGAATTGAATTATTTCAGACTGAACTACTGAAGTCCTCAGGTCCCCTGAAAGAAGTTATTTAAGAGGTTTCCAAACAAAATCTAGTTGAGACCCCTTGTCACAGGTTATGAGCAGTTCAAACAAAGTGTGATTTTTCTTCAAAATGATGTTGTTTGGGGATCTATAGTAAGACTAACAAGTGATCTCCTGGAGGATTAAATATAATAATAAATATAACACTTTTATTATCTAATTTTGAAAATTTAACATTTTACAAACCAGAAAGGTAATGGATAAACAGTTTGAACATTTAGATACTTTATTCAATTTATTTAAATTAAAAATACATTTTCAAACAGTAGTTTATGTGAGATCAATCTGACCCCATTTACGGGCCAGCGTGACTCATGACTTAAGGAGCTCCGGCAGGCGGGGTGTCCTTTCTCTTGTGAGGTTTAAGTAAGGATGTCTATTGAGCTGTGTGATCCATCGCAGACCTCTGCCTCCCCTCTATCTTTAGTGAGCCACGGTCTGTGAATGGAGAGCCTAACTTTATCTGGCCCACTGTCATCGAAGCTGCCGGTATTTTTAGGTGGTGGCTTGCAGTGGCAGCAGCTGTGAAAGCATTTAATGCTGCCCGCCCCCCATTCCATCTCTCTCTCACTCTCTCTCTCTCTCTCTCTCTCTCTGTCTTTCTCTCTCACTCTGTCACTCTCTCACTGTTGGACAATGACAGCATCAGAGCTGAAGCATAAGCCAACACTTGACTGAAAGACTGTGGTCATTTTCTTCTCTGCCACCTACAACCTAACACCAAAACGCCGGACACAACCAAGACGTGATACCTGTGACTATGGGCCACCAATTGTGAATGGAAGATCTACTTTCTCTAACTTGCTTTGACTCTCAGTGAACAGGAGGTGTGTCGATTGTGAGCCAGAACCTACAAACCACAAACCCAACCAGAGAGACAAGGAACAAAAGTCTCAGAGAGCTGCGCGACTGCTCCACAGAGCAACAGAACGAATATCGGCCATTTCTATTAGTCAAAGAATAACTGAAGGAAGGGTCAAGGGTCATATGTTTTGAGGATATAATTTTTACGTTAACACCACAACAGTGACAGAATGCTTTAAAGAAACCTACTCATAGGAGCGGTAAGTTTATCCTTTAACTGTTCTTTTGTTTCTCTAGACACAGCTTCTTGTAAGTAGAATAATTTCTTTCCATGTGCCAGCAAACTGCTTAAAGGGAAGCCGAGTCTGTTTCATGTATTTATTGATCACAAGTCTTTAGAAATACCTGACATGCTACACAAAGAGCTATTTTCCAGACATGATCACTACACTACACTATATGATCCACGCTGTTTACAGGATGTGCATTAGACACGAGAGCATGGTGTGTCATGTTGTGCCAAAAGAAAGATGGTGACAACATGAGGGAAGCAAATGAGCCACACTAACATTTTCCCCTGGATGCTCCCAGATCAAACCAAAAGCTGTTAGAATGTTAGAAAGAGGAACTTAGCTCCAGATAACAAACAGCTTGGGTTGTTGCTAAACCTTAAAGATGTAGACAACATGACAACAATGAAAGAATCCAGAAACAAAGAAAATCCATCAGGGAGGATACAGTTGACATACATGCTCTATACATGCATGGGTATATGGTTCAGTTTCGTCTTAGTTAGTGACTGCAGGTGTGTCACTCCACAGTTTGTGTGCTATGTGACACATGGTCTCTGGAGTCTTTTTTTGGATAGACTACTTTATAAATACACTCTTCAATGAGTTACAGCACCAGGTGTGAGAGAACCGAGAGTGGTTTATGTTTGCTCAAAACCCACTTAACTAAACCACTGAACGTGATAAACACCTTCCTTAACACGTTAACCTCAGTTCAGCTTTGCTAACTACACTGCGTGTTTTGACGGATGGAACATTTCAATACGGTCTTCTTTGATTTGAATCATCTAAGTCAGATTCCATAATCATAAAATTTCTTTTAAAAATATCTCACATTTGATATGCAATTATCTGGCTTGGGTCAGCTGTAAACAGACATGTACAGAGTACAATGTCTCAGCAGCAGGAAAACAAGTTTTGCAAATGTAAAACTTTTGTTTGACTCTGTCTTTCTATTGAAGTTGATTACTTTCTTGTCACACAGCTCCTTCGTCATAGATAAGGGGATCATTTCCAAGCAATCCCACGACAAAAGAAATTTCTTCACTCAAACCAGAGAGAGTGTGACATTATCATGGATATTTTCGGAGGTGCTCCTCGTGTTTTGGGCTACCCGCGCCCTGTGGTGGCACAGTGTGGCACAGATGCCACACTGAGGTGCCAAATTGGTGGGGACCCTCGTCCTGATGTGATCTGGGAGCGTAAAAATGTCCAGATCTTGTTCGAGGGACGATACCAACTGTCGGAGGAGGGAAAAGCTTACCTGCTGACCATCACTGGGGTGACCCAAGAGGATGCTGGCCAGTACATATGCAAGGCTAGAAATAGCATAGGTGAAACATATGCAGCAGCTTCCCTCAAAGTGGAAGGAGAGGCCCAACCACAGGACGGGGGACAAAGGCAATTACGGGTTAATGGTGTGAATAAGCCGATGAAAGAAAATGGAGAACTTGAAGGACACCTGAATGGCTACTGCAAAATGCAAAATGGTGAACACAGGAAAGAAAATGGAGCAGAGATAAATGGAGAACACAAATGGAACGGCAAGTTTATCGAAAAAAGAGAAGAGGTTGATTTGACATCTGATGAGAAACCCCGATTCCTCATAAAGCCCCTGTCTCTGCGTGTGGACAGGGGAGAAGATGCCGCCTTCTCCTGCAAAATCTGGGGCACTCCTTTGCCAGAGGTGACATGGGAGAAAGACGGGAAGAAGCTGAATGACATCTTTGAAAGTTCACACTTCAGCGTGAGCAATCAAGATGGTGGTTGGTTCCAACTGAAGATCTACAGGACGCGCATGCCAGACAAAGGTGTCTACACCTGTAAAGCCATCAACTGTCACGGCAACGCCTTGGCCGGGGCTGTCCTTCTGGTCGAGCCCGTACCAGAGCGAGAGGAGAGTAAAATGTCCTCCAGTGGTCACACTAACAGCCAATGGTCACCAAAACACAGGGGCGGGCGACTCAGTTTGTCGAGGGTCACAGAGGAGCAACCTGTCAAACCATCTACAGTCAAGAAGTTTGCTGTGGCAGAGGGGAAACATGCCAAGTTTCGCTGCCTTGTGACGGGGAAGCCGAAACCTGAGATCATCTGGAAGAAAAACGGGGTTCCCCTTGATCCCGGGAGACGTCATCTGATATTTGAGGACCGAGAGGGTTACTACACGCTAAAGGTCCTTTACTGTAAAGAGCAGGATACAGGGCTGTATGTTTGTGCAGCATCAAACGCTCTTGGAAACACCCTCAGTGCCGTTCACCTGTCCGTCAAAGGTAGGATATTCTTCCCCGGTTTGCAAACAATCTGCTTTTACTGCAGCTCTAACTGGCTAAACACACAGATTTCTCAACATGACATGGTGTATATCATTGCTCAAAATGAAGTGAATCATCTAAAAGGTGTGAAGTCATAGTCTTCATCATGCCAAACAATAGTGCAAGAGCAAAGATCATACACACACACACTTCAAGAGATTCTGCACCAGTTTCACTCATCGTTCTAAGTGAACATTTTAAAGAAACAACTAATGGTCCAAATGAATGAGTCAGTGTGTCTCATATCTCCATCCACATAGATAATCTGTAAAGTGATAAACTGCACTTGTCGAGGCTAATTGTTTTGTGTGCATTGTTGAAATGTATGAGCATCACCTCTTAAAGCAGCTAATTATTTTGTCCTAATCCCTTCATAAAGGGCAGATAATTCTCAGGGTCACATAACTTTTCATAAGTATTGTCCTGTACTGTGCCAGCTGCCTCTATCATAAGTGCCAGCTTAGCCCTGGGGTCAACATATCAGTCCTTAATATACCGATAATATGGAGCGGCATAACAACAGCTGAGCAAAAGCATACAGTGGTGGCATCAGATGTTTCAGCAAACTGAAGAAGTATGGTATAAAATAAATTACTGATAATTTACCTCACATAAATTTCAATTAGGAAATTCAATCCAAGAAATTGCACATATCAAATGGATGTAATATTTAACATATATTTAAAATATTTTTTCAGTTTAAACCACCATTGAGTATTGTCATTATACTACATTATTATTATTGTTTGTATTTTAACCTACACAGTAAACTGAGACCTATAAACAAAATCTATAGCCGTCATTTTTGTTAACTTTAAAATGCAGTAAATACCTATATCCCTTGTTCTTCAGGCTCAGCTGTGCGGTTCAAGCGTCCATTAAGAGACGTGGAGGTGAGGGAGAGGGATGTTGCTGTGCTGGAGTGCGAGGTGCCCGATGAGTCGGTCCCGGCCACCTGGTACCTGGAGGACCAGAGGCTGATGCCCAGCAGTAAATACGGGATGGAGCAGAAAGGAACCAAGCGAAGACTCATGATCCATGATGTTGGGACAGATGATGACGGAGTGTATCTCTGTGAGATGCCTGATGGTGCAAAGAGCATTGCAGAGCTATCAGTTAAAGGTATGATGTACTGAATGCAGAAATACAGCATTTAGTACAAAGTAACCTATCCCCAGCAACTAGACACATTAGTAACACATTAAGTTATTTGAAAATAATTCAATATCATCATTAAAAGAGAAATGTGTGAGTCTGATATAAAACTGTAAATCTACAACGGAGAAGTAATAATTAATGAAATATTTTTCCTACTTACAGGTACTATTGTTCGTAAACTTCCTCGGAAACTGGAGGTCCTGGAGGGCGAGAACGCTGCCTTCTGCGTGGAGGTGGAGGATGACGACATGGAGGTCCACTGGTTTAAAGATGGTCTGAAGCTACACGAGACACACCAGACGATCCTCAAGTCTTTTGGCAAAACTCACATTCTGGTGTTTGTCAATGTGGCCTATCAAGACTCAGGGGTAGTGACCTTTGTCGCAGGGAGATCCAAGACCTCATCACGCCTCAAGGTCAAAGGTACTTTTAGGAGACACCAATTTCAAAATTTGTTTCATGGTTTTTCTGGCTGGTTAGCAAAACATTCTGAGAATGATATTAAAGAAAATTGTTGAAAGCTAGACTTGAATAGATTCCATGAGGAACTCTCTAACAACCAGGCCCTTCTGCCACGATGACTCACTCCTACATTCTTCATCCTTCTCCCCCGTCCTTTAGCCTCAAGACACTGTCCCCCTATCTGCCCTGTGGGTGTCAAGATGGACGTAGATCGACCCAACAGTGCCCTTCTCACCTGGGTTCCTGCCCCCAACAGCCAGACGTCCACCCGCTCCATCTTCGTGCTGGAGAGAAAAGAAGTGGGCTCCCAGGAGTGGCAGAAGTGTTTCACCACAGAGACCGCCACCTCAGCTGAGGTCACTGGTGACAGCGTGCCATGCGAAGGCGACTACCGCTTCCGTGTCTGTTGCATCAACAAGTACGGACGAAGTGGTCATGTGGAGTTTCCCAAAGTCGTCCATCTGGGTGAGGAAATGACTGTGAAGTAAAATTGTACATATGTTATTGTGCGCATTTCATCATACTGTGAACCTAAAGAGAGTATAACGCTGCTAAATTGTCCTCACTTTGTCCAGATGTAGAAAGAAAAAAAAGCTCTTATATGTTTAATTGGAAGCATTTTATATACTGTATATATTTTACCATTATTTTCATAATGAATTATTATATTTCATGTCACTTTCTTGGTACAAATCCATCACAGTTCTTTACTAATCAATTTATTTTTGTTTTTTACTAACCAATGTTATCAGTTTGTATTAAACAGGTAACTTTCTCCCCTTAAAAATGTCAATATCAGTATTGGCCACAAAAATTGCTTTGAATTTTGATAGTTTTACTTTTGTTAACTTGTAGTTTTGTTTTTTGCATTTTTCGTAGTTCCTGGGCCCAGAATTCGCAGTCACCTCCAGGGCTGTGAGGTTGTGGAGGGAGAAGATGCTCGCTTCTCCATCGAATTGTCTGCCTCAATGGTTGGAACCTGGTTTCTGAATAGCGCCCAACTGCAACATGGCGGACGATACCTGATACAACACTCACAAACACAGCACTCATTGGTTATCCGTGACATCCGCACTACAGAGGACACAGCAGAGGTCACGTTCATAGCCAATGGAGTCCGGGATTCAGCTGTGCTCAAAGTTGCACGTAGGTGTTAAAATCTGCTAATCTTGCTAGTTCTAGTATGTGATAGAAGAATGTTTTGGGAGATTGTTTAATTTGTATGTTCATTTCTTTGCAGCTGCTGTTTTAAAATTCAGCCCTCTGTCAGAATTAGACAGCAATAAGAAGGTGGAGTCTGGTGATGTTATTGTTCTCTACTGTGAAGTCTCCCACCCCTTTGCAAAAGTATCCTGGTTCAAAGATGGCGAGGAGCTCCAGATGGCCGATGGTGTCAACATTCAATCAGATGGGAATATGCGGAGGATTGTCATTCAGTCAGCTGATGCATGTCACTCTGGAGTTTATACATGTGAAACTTCAGGGGATGTCATCAAATTCAACGTGGATGTTGCAGGTAAAAGATATTTGAATAGCAAGTTCATCCTCTCGTACCTTGTGTTACCATGGTACCTTGTATCCATCCTTTCTTTTTCAGGTCCTCCTGTGGAGTTCAGTCTGGTCCCAGAGGAGGAGCTCCATAAGAGCAGCATGGAGTTGGACCCTGTGGTGCTGCTCTGCAACGTCTCCAGAGAGGAAGCCGAAGTCATATGGTAGGGAGTAAAGTCCTATTAGAGAAATGAATAGGAAGTATTATTTACTGCTCTCTTTTCAAATTCAGTTTTTTAATGATTCTGTTTTTTGAAGTGTTGTTTTTGACATGTAGTATCACTTAGCTTTGCATTCAGAGGTTTTGCATAATTACATATACATAAACACTGTTTTGGTAAGACTGCTATGACATTAAAAAGGATAAAGTGAGTTGATCATGTTGTAGTACTATTTGGTTCATTTGTTGCAGATACTTACAACAGACATTGCTGGAAGGTCTCACTTAATTCATCTACGTATTCTTTAATAGGCTACTTTGATTTATTTGTATTTAGTCTGTGATTTATTTATACCATTTATTTTATAGTTGTCTTTATCAAATTTGTGTCCCAGGTATAAAGATGGCTGTGAGATCCAGCCCAGTGACAACATCACTCTGCAGGCAGAGGGAACTGTGAGGAGGTTAATAATCCGCTCTGCAGAAACCTCAGATGCTGGAAGCTACACCTGCCAGGCAGGAGACAACAGTATGGAGTTCACCGTCAATGTCAGAGGTACAGGGACAGTTCTGATTCCTGCTGGTCTGAGTAGTAAATTTGTGACACATGTATCAATTCATGAATGAGATAAGATGAGAGGTGTTATTTACACACACATTAGTTACATAAGAAAGCTAAATTTGCCTCAATCTGCTTCAACTATCTACAAACACAGAGCCTCCAGTGATGATTGTGGAACCTAAGGATGATGTTGTGATGAAAAGCTATATCTCAGAGGAGATCCACCTGCAGTGTGAACTGTCCCGCTCCAGCGGGAAGGTGCAGTGGTTCAAGGATGGCCAGGAGGTAGAGGAGAGCAAATATATCCAGGTGATATCTGAGGGTCCTTACAGGAGGCTGACCATCCTCTGCGGATCGGTGGAGGATGAGGGAGAGTATGTCTGCAAAACAGATGGAGACTCTGTCTTCTTCCAGCTTAATGTCACAGGTTTGTACTCGCTTCTGGTTCTGCTATATTCCTACTGGAAAGGTGTTACATCACCAAAATGCTTTCCACATATTCATAAGATTTCCAATAATAACCTGGTCAAATAAAGGTTACATTTTTTCTTCCAACTCTAGAACCACCAGTCCGAATTGTTTCCCCCAGTGAATCAGAGCTGGAATTGACCCATTTGGCATCAAAGAGGCTGGTGCTCAGCTGTGAGATCTCCCAGTCAGATGCTCCTGTCCGCTGGTTCAGGGACAGCTTGGAGGTAGAAGAGAGTCCTAACTTGATCCTGGAGGTGGATGGGGCCCAACGCCGGCTAGTTATACCCATGCCAACTGTGGATGACACAGGGGAGTATATATGTGACACTGAAGATGACTCTGTGGCGCTCCTGGTAACTATTACAGGTAGGAATGGGGACACAAGGGTAATTATTTAGCATCCTGATAGATGAATAAATGTACATAAATTCGATAGCATTTCTATCATTTATGACTCTTTCCTCTTTAATGACTTTATTCCTCCTTTTCATTCAGAGCCACCAGTGACGCTTACTCTTCCCAAAAACACACCTGACAAACTGGATAGCTTTGCTGGCAAACCAATTGTGATGGAGATTGAGGTGTCCCGGCCAAGTGCAGAAGTCAAGTGGTGGCTGAATGGCAAAGAAATTGAGGAAAACAGTAATGTCACCATCACAGAGGAGGGGCTCATCCGTCGTCTGACCATCCATGTTCCTACACCAAAGGATTCTGGAAAATACACCTGCGATGCTGGTGATGATAAAATTGATTTCCAGGTCAAAGTTTCAGGTAAGAGGCAAAAGTTGGCTTTGGAGATGACTTCTGGCTCATAAAGCGATTTTAAAGACAACCATAATATCATATTGAGTGTCAACATGTAATTCTGCATCCTCAGAGCCTCCAGTGAAGATCTTAAGAAAGTCAGAGATGAAGACAAAACTCAAGTCCCTGATTTCTGATGACATTGTGTTGGAGTGTGAACTCTCCAGAGCCAATGCTGTCGCCAAGTGGTACAAGGATGGCTGTCGTATTGAGGACGATGAAAGGTTCTGTGAAGAGGAAGAAGGCGCTTTCCGGTCGCTGGTCATCCTCAACGCTGAACTCAGAGACTCAGGAGAGTACTTCCTGGATGTTGGAGATGACAATATCAGCTTCCAGGTTACAGTAGAAGGTAAAATACATTTACTTCATTTTATTGTCGAAAGGAATTTGTACAAAAATTCTCACTTGAATAAATCACTAACCTTGTCCCTCTTATGACCTTAGAGCCTCCAGTGACAATTGTAGGAAACTCAATTGACCCAGAATACCAGGAGATGGTGGTAGGTGATGAACTGATCCTGGCCTGTGAGGTGTCCCGCGCCAATGCACCCGTCCAGTGGTATTGCAATGAGAGGCTGCTCACCAATGACTCTCGTACCTACATTGAGAGCTATGGGACTCTGAGGAAAATTATCATCTCTAATATCCAGCCCTCAGATTCTGGGAAGTATGTGTGTGACGCTGTGGATGACAAGATGATCAGTGTCGTCCGAATACAAGGTACAGACCCAGGGTAAAGGTCTCAAGAGTCTTCAGAAAAAAAGTAAGCTTCTGATAAAAAAAAAAAAAAGGTACCTAATAGTTGCTTCTCTTTTCTTTTACATCAAAGAACCTCCAGTTGAGTTTGTGAACAAAGAGGATGACATTGTTGTGACGGGTTACGAAGCAGAGAGTGTGACCTTAATGAGTTACGTGTCCAAAGAAAGTGCCATAGTGTGTTGGCTGAAAGACTGGACACCTGTTGAAGGTGAGCGCTTCAGAGCACTCGTGGAGGGCCATAAGCGCACCCTCACCATCGAGCCTTTGAGGCGCTCTGATGCTGGCGAGTACACCTGTGATGTCAACACCGACCAGATCCACTTCAGCCTGCTGGTCAAAGGTTAAAATTTCAATTTCATTTTGCCAATAACATTACAGAACACTTCAGTGTGGGCTGAAAAGCCATATTAACTTTTTCTTTTTCTTTTTTTTTGCATCACAGAAATGAGAATCAAGTTTGTGAGGCCACTCCGGGACACTGTGGCCCATGCTGATGGTATGGTAACCCTTCGCTGTGAAGTGGGCAAGCCAAAAGCAGATGTCCAGTGGCTAAAGAATGGCATGGAGGTGGCTGCAAGCAGGAGGTTCTCCATTCGTGCGGATGGAGTGGAGCGAAGCTTGACCATCCACCGTTTGACCAGAGAGGATGCTGGGGAGTACGCCTGTGAGTCCAGAGATGACCGGACTGTGGCCTCACTGAGAGTAGAGAGTAAGTATGTCTGCACTCTGTCTCTTCTTACATACGGCAGCTGCTTCATGAACTTTCTTACGTCTTTTCAGTGCCTCGAGTGGTTGAGTTCCTCACAGAGCTCCACAACACCACCGTGCTTGAAGGAGAAGATGCCACTTTCAAGTGTGTGGTTTCCCCTGAGGATGTTCAGTTGGTCTGGCTCATGGACAATGAGGCTATCACGCTGGGTGATCGTTTCCAGGCAACCCGGAATGGCCTATGCCACACCTTGGTGATTAAGAAATGCCAGGTGTTGGACTGTTCGAAGATTACAGCAGAGGCAGAGGGACAATTGAGCAAAGCCAGCCTCAAAGTTCAGGGTAAGATAATTAAATGAAAAGAGAGGAAATGGTGTATTACCAAAATTGCCATTGTAACTTTTATTTCTCTCTCTTTCAATTACGTTCAGAGGCTCAGGTCATGTTTATTACGAAAATGGAGGCTGTCATGGCAGAAGAGTTTGGCGATGCCACCTTGGAAACAGAGATCAGTCTGGAGACAGGGGAAGTTCAGTGGATGAGGCAGGGAGTGGTCATTCAGCCCGGCCCTCGACATACACTGGCTCAGAACGGCTGTAAACGCAGTCTGACCATCAACAACCTGACTCTGTCAGACCGGGGAACCTACCGCTGCGAGACTCTGCATGACCGAGCACAGGTCAAACTCAATGTAGAACGTAAGTGATATGAGGTGGGATGTGATTGAGTGTGTGTGTATATATATCAATGATTATCAATTGATATCTTAATCTATGAAATGTCAGAAAAAGATATGTAATCTCCAATTACATAAAACAGCAACAAATCCTCAGATTTGAGGAAACAGATCCAATAAATATTTTGAATTTCTGCTTGATAGATGAGCAAAAATGAACTTATCATTTGAGAACTAAAGGACATACTATCCAAATACTTTCTAGTGTTCTTGTGAATTATTCAGAGTCAGAGCGGTGCGTCATTTATTGACTGGCATCTCATCTGACACCGATGAGTTCTGGGCAGCAGAAGAGCAGAGCGTTTTTCACAGTATGTCACATGCAAAAAGATACTGAGAAGAGCAGGGCTAGACCTGTAAGTGTGAAAAGATTTTTGAAACACAGCCATGCTGTTATACAATAGTATACTGAATGACACTGTGACAATGGACCATGGAGCTACTCTAGGTGTTGTTTCTGTAATGTGATAAACTGAGCTGGGTCTATATTTGAACCACCTTTTACTGTCCTTGAAACTCAGTGTTATTTGAGTGTTCAGTAGAGGTGTTAGCCCTGCCTTCAAGCAGCATGATTATATTTAAAATGCAATTATGAGATTCAACATCAAGTTTTGCCAAACAGATGCATCACCCAACTTTTACCCAGACTTTTAGGAATTATTCTTCACATGTATCATTTCTGAATATCTGGATGGCATCATTTAATCCTGATACAATTTTCTAAGAAGTACATCACTCCTCTCACTACACTACTGTCCCTCATCTCTTCCAATCCAGCCCGTAAAATCTCCATCCGTAAAGGCCTAACTGACCAAGAAACCTTTGAACGAGAGACTGCCTCTTTCGAGGTGGAGCTTTCTCACACAGATGTGGAGGGAATTTGGCAGAAGGATGGTATTCGGGTGAAACCAAACAACCAGTGGCGGGTGAGCACCAATGGGCAAGTCCACAGCCTCACCCTGTCGAACCTCACTCTGGAAGATACAGGTACCATCATCTTCTCTGCTGAAGGGGTACGCACCATTGCCAGGCTCACAATCAAAGGTAACTAGATTAGCTAATGATTATTAGGTATAGACTCATCCTCCTGGAAAAGTCCAGGAGGACGGACAGAAAAGAATAAGCATTACTGATCGATTCTGATTTGTTGATTCACTCACTTATTAAGTTCTTTGACTGAACCTACAGAGACACCAGTGTCTATCTTGAAAACGTTGGCTGATGTCCGTGTGGAGGAGGATCTTCCTGCCACTCTGGAGTGTGAATTCTCCAGACAAAATGTTGAAGTCAGATGGCTCAAGGTAAGAGAAACCAATAAATCCTATCATTGTGCTTGTCTACGTTTTGGCTCATCGCAGAAAAAAATATAAGATTTGATGGCAACAGGTTTTAAACTCATGAAGAATACCTTTGTCTTTTTCCTCCTGTGTATCAGAACGGGACGGAGCTGAAGCCAGGGAAGAACTGTCGAATCTACTCCATGGGTCGGAAGCGGTTCTGTCAGATCCTGCAGTGCTCCCGGGCTGACTCTGGCACCTACACATGTGATGCAGGAGAAATTAACACTTACTGTTCACTGGAGGTGTATGGTAATTATCTGAAGAGATACTACCATACCACATGTCCCATTAACATTTATATGAAAAGTTACATTTTGACAATATTTGACATTTCAAGGCTCATCCAAGTTTCATGTTGCATTCTGCATCAAGTGAAGTAGCTGGAGTAGAGCTTGTACTATGCCTCCATCTAGTGGTTTTAGGGAGAAACTGAATGCATCAACATGTCTCCAAAAAAGACACTTAATATCTTTGTTTCTGGCTAATCTAATATCCCTGATCTAAATCTCTTCACTAACCTCACAGAGCATCAGTTGGAGATAGTGCAGGATCTGGAGGATCTTTACATTCAGGAGGACCAGAATGCTGTCTTCATGTGCGAGGTTTCTCTGGAGGATGTGACAGGAGAGTGGTACAAGGATGGCCACAAGATCCGGCCCACCAGCACCATCAAGATCCGCACTGAAGGTCAGAAAAGGCACGGATCAATTATTGATTAGACTGAGTGATTCTGATAAGACTGTGAAACAAATACCCACAATAAATAATATAATAAATTGTGTGTAGCAGGACATATGGTGGGCAAAAAGGGAATTGTAGGGCCTAGCAGTAAGCAGAGAGCAAAGACAGAGACAAAACATACAGATGGGTGAGAAATTAAAGGAAAACCTAAAAGTGTCTTTGTGAGGTATTATACCACAAGCCGACAAAACCGCTTCAATATTCCTTGAAATAGATTCTACGAATATTTTGTTGTTCTCTTTCAGGGACCAAACACTTCCTGCTGATGTGTAATGTCAAAGCTGAAGATGTTGGAGAAATCCGCTTTGTAGCCAGAGATGTTGAATCTACAGCCTACCTTGAGGTAGAAGGTAAGCTACTTTTTACATCTAAAATATCTGACTTAACATCTTAAAAACGTTCATCACCAAATCTCCAAAATTTTCCCCTCACTCCAGAACTCCCAGTTTCCATCGTTAAACCTCTGCGAGACCGAACAGCCCTGGAGAAACATCGCGTGATCCTCGAGTGCACCGTTTCCTCACCTCGCTGCAGCGCCACCTGGTACAAGGGCAGGGAGGAGCTGGTTTCCTCTGATCGAGTGGACATTCTGGTTGACGGCTGTTCCCATAAACTGGTGATCCAGCAGGTGTCTGTGGAGGATGAGGGCACGTACAGCATCGAGGTTGGGGAGCACACATCCAAAGCTAAACTGATGGTGGAAGGTAAGATGGGTGGAGAGCTGAGGACTTTTAAGAAATTTGTGTCCTTGGGGGAGCCAAAAATTAAAGGTGGATTAAGTGGTTATACATCAGCGTTAATGCTCCAGCTCCAAAAACTTCCATCTGTACTTAGGTGTGATCAGTTTTTACGAATACTAATGTGTCTAAAAAAATTATTTTTCTAGGTGTCAAGTTTTATGGTTTTCTAATACTTTTCCAAAGTTAAAGTGTTTATTTTCTTACTATGTTCTCTCATACCGTGATAACACTTCTTTCTCTTCATGCTGCTGCAGCCCAGGCTCTCCTGATGGTCAAAGAGCTTGAGGACATGGAGGTGATGGAGCCTGAGCCAGCGTCTTTCCAGTGTGAGGTGTCTGTCGACATAAGCAAGCCTCCTGTTTGGACTTTGAATGGAGAGACCCTTCACTCGGGCCCCTCTGTCCGGCTGGAAAACCACGGGACAGTCCACAAACTCACCCTGAGAAACACATGTGTGGACATGAGTGGCACGGTCAAGTTTACCATGGGCAAGGCCAAGAGCAGCGCCACACTCAGTGTTATGGCAGAGTAGAAGAACAAGAGAGAGAAAAGCAAGTGACTCTGAGAGAAAGACAGAAAGTGAATACACTAACTGCAAAAATTGGATTTACTCTTGTCCCTTAGAACTTTTTAAAATCCAATTATTGTGATTGGATGGCCTGCACTTTTCTATTCTGAGATTTTTCAAATTGAGGCTATTCGGTGAAGCTGGACTAAGCATTTTAAACCTGAAGGATGTTTCTTCAGTCCAGTTATTCCTTTTTTTTTTTACAGCATAGATGATATTTATTTGCCTAGTTGACTTTACATTGTTGTATTCTGATGGAAACCCCCCAAATTAAAATAATAAGTAACAGTGGTTAATTCCATAGAGTCAAATATTTTTTTTAATATTTTGTGACTAATGTGACTAAAAATGCACTGGAACACTCAAAAATCCTGAGCAAGGTGTTCAGATTTTACAGTATCCATACATCTCCAACCCTAAATAAACTGTGAGACTTTTGTATAATGGTCAGAAAGAGACTCTGTCCGGCCTAGCTCTCACCCAGAGGTATGTGGTAGTCCATTAGACAATTAGCGCATTAATAGAAAAATTTATTGCAGATTATTTTTAATAACCACGTTATCCTTTCAGGCCTTTTTTCAGTAAAAATGCCTAAAATTCTCTGGTTGCAGCTTCTCCAAAAGTAAGGATGTGCTGCTTTTCTCACTCTTATATTATTGTAAACTGAGTATCTTGGGGTTCTGATGTACATTAGTATCATCAGCAAAATGTACTTTAAGTATCAACAGTAAAAGCACTCAGACAAAAGTCATCCCCATGAGGGGTATATTGTTACGTATTCCATTATTGGTTCATTTCAACCGACACTTCAACATTTTACTGTTGTATTTGGTTGAGCTGAAACTAATTTAACTACAGTACTTTATATAGTTTGATGGTACACGTATAAAGTAGTATATAATGATAATACTTCAGTAGAAAATTGTACACTGTATTTCTACTGTATATTTGACCCGCCCGCCATCAAAAAAGTTAGCTACTTGCTAGCGACTAGCTAGCCCCAGTTTGTGCTTGTCATAGTCATATAACTATAACCATAAAACACAAAACGTTACATAGCTCATGACTTGACGTTTTAAGAGAGAGATACTTCTCTAAGGAGCTGGTGGACACCAAAACAGCTAAAAGGAGAGTAAATATTTTTTTACTTACATTCGTGAGGCGACCAACATGCTAATGTTTCTCTGTGCCTGCTAGCTGCGTAACTAGTTTGCTAACAGGTGGTTAGTCCACAGCTAATTGTTGGAAATTAATGCTACATAGTGTTATGTCATGCTGCCAGTTGTCAATAAATAAATGGAAGAAAAAAAAAGGTAATGTTGCTCGAACATAAAAAACAAACAAACAATAGCCCAATATAAAGGCTGCAATTAATTATTCTTCTTCTTAATTATTATTTTCATTAAGTAAAATGCCAATTATTTTTTTGATAAAGCGATTAGTCCTTTACTCTATAAAATGTTTTAAATCACAGTGTAAAGCATTTACAGTTTCTCCAAACAGTTAATCAACTATCAAAATCTAAGCTGATTATCTTTCAGTCTATGGATTAATTGATTAATCAACCCATTGATGCAAGTCTCATCATTTGAAGCATTACCATCTGATTTTGACAAACCCAATCCCCAGGCCTAATGAGGAAATGAGGAAATGCTCAATAAAACAGCACATGGACCATCTTTCATTTAGCATTTATGGAAAAAATGGCATTATTACACAGTCCATATATAATTTGGTATGATAAAACAACAAAGGTCAAAAATTAGGTTACATCTATTGAATCATGAGTACAGTAACATGAATATTCCATATATTAATGAAATTTGTTTGCTTTATTATTGTGCAAAACAAAATATACATATCTACTGAATGTGTAAGAAGTACAGTATCAGCGAATGGGCCCTGTAGTGACACAACACTTGTTCTGTATGTAATCAAATGACTTAACATCCCTATAAATACTCCTTTTTGCCAATGAATTCCAAAAACAGAAACAACAGTATCAGCATTAAATCTAATTGAGACATGTGATGATGGCTTACATGAAACACACAAATTACCCTGTTATGTGCCTACAACAGTAAGATACTAATCTTTTAGTCAGTTGCTGGTGTTTCTGATCCATATCCTACCTATTAATATATGAGGTAACCAATCACGTCTTGCATGAAAACGGCCACAACAGTGTTTCCCCTCTGGAAAACAACCTGTCAATGTCGTATCAGAGGACCACTGCTGGGCAAAGAGAAGAATTAAAATCAGTAATTATTTAGAAAAGAAAAAGGCTAATTTGATTGACAATAATTTGTTAAACATAGAAAAATAATGTAATAGCTCTTAATATGGTGGACTTAATTGTCATCCTTGTTCCATCTAGGTAAAGTCACATCAAGCATCAACGCTGCTATTGAGGCTCTTAGTCAAATCCACCATTTTCATTCATCAGTGTCAACACATGGTATTGTCAACGCATATGAAGGACATAACAAGAGTCTGAGACTCCTGCTAGAGACCAGGCCGCTCCTTAAAACAGACCAGCTCAAGAAACCGACCAACTAACATCGCCACATAGAGCTTAAAAAATAAAACGAAAAAAGCAGCACAGCCTCAATGTATAACTCCACATCTGTTATAATTGAGATTTTAAAGGAAAACTCCACCCTCAAATCACACTACAACACATCATCATTTAACTCCCATTAACATTACGTGATGTCTATACACCAGAATATGACCACCAGCCAAATAACAAAGGACCCAGAGGTGCAAGAAAAATCACCAATAGCTGTTTATTGACGGTGTTGAAAGTGTTTCGGGATGGATTTCTCCTTTAAATCTGGACCGAATTAAACCACTTTTTGTTTGCAAAGGGGTGCCAGCTCACCAGGCACAACACCTCACATATCCTAGACTCCCCCCCTCGACACACATTTTATTACAAAGTCCTGAAATTGTTTCCAGCGTATGTGTACCGCTTAACTGAAAAGAAAAAAAAAAGTTGTACTTTTAAGCTTATGAGACCAAAACTGACAAGCCAAACTAACTTTTCTGCGACTTTCTTTACCCATTCAAATACAGTCTGTGAATGCTGTGAGATATTCAAGTTTTGAGTGTGGCTTTAAAACAAGTAACAAGACCAATCATACACCAACGGAGCCTCTGTTCTGATGTAGCATGACAAATGACCCGCTTTTAGAAGTCGATCCTGGTCCTCTCGTCTCTGGCATCAACTGGTCATGGCATCTATCAACACACAGGTGGAGATACACAATGCATTTTGGCTGTCCATCAATCTTTGCACCGCCTTTGGAAATCCACAACCGATAAGCATAGCAGCTGCTCTTCCACTGTCATATGCGGATGGTTTGATATTCATATTAGTGTCTGAATTTTGGAGAAAAAAGAAAATACTGCAGTCATTTTGTTTCAGTGCTGAAACATTTAGTTTAGAATGATTGATTTTCCCACTGAGTAATGTTTCTATGCATCAAAAATTTGTATTGCCTCCTGCTGTAAGAGGACATTATTATTTACACATTATTGATTTTTTCCACTAGTTTTATTTAATACTAGTAAATCCAAAATCCAAAATAATAATCCCCATTTATTATTCAGTTTTCAAACTATGTTTAGTATTCAAATCGTGCTAAAACCAATTTCTAAACTGCAGTGAAAGCGAGGACTGTACTCTAGACTAGACTTTAAAGTGCTGTCCAATCATTTAGTTATTAATGTATTTAACAACTCCTGATTATATTTGACAGTACAATCCCAGATGGTTTTTAATGAAACCTTTTTTTTTTTTTTTTTTTAATTAAATCAGATTCATCCGTAACACTGTCATGATTATTCAAAAATACCTGATAATTTTGTTCTAAAACCTCTAAAATCACACCCGAGGATCACGTTTTCGACTGCAGACAAATAGTGTGATAATTGACAAGATTAAGGTGTGTGACAAAGGTAATGCTATTCCAAAATATTTAAAAGACATCTACAGTATGTGTTCACTTTCTGCTCTTTCACTGACAAATCTGATCAAGTTTATTTGCACATAAACATTTCCAAAAATTCCTTTCCACTTAATTCCTGCTTACCAAACCTGCTTCGGTTTGCAGGGTCAAACTGCCGAGTCCATGAGAGAAGTCTATGTCCGGTACCCAGTCTGTGTCCATTGGATTCATGGCTGCAGACATCTGTTTTGTTAAATGTACTGCAAGTTCAGTGAAATGTCCTTAAACATTCATTCATCCTTTCATGCATTCACTCACATGAGCTGGTTCATGGGGGGAGAATTGCAAGGTAATTTTCAGGCAGTTTTCTGTTTGACCAGAAGGTGGCAGTGATGACGCCATCGAAGTCACTGAAAAACTCCCAAACATAATCTTGGTTTGATACTGGGAAGGTGAAGGCTCTGTCAGCTGTGAAGCAGTCTGTGTTCTGGTGGGCAGTGATAGCTGGAGCTGGTGATGGAGCCTCGCTGGTGTGTATTTCCGTTCAGTACGCCGCTTTGTTCAGAGCTGAGATGAAAAGACGAACACTGTTAGCTTGCGGCCCCCTGGTGCTTGAGGACTGAGTAGACGTTGTCCACTTTGCTCAGCCTCTCGAAGAATGGGATGAGGTCCAGCAGCTCGGTGTCGGACATGTCGTCGAACCACGAGGCCACAGGCACCTGGACAAAAGCAAAAATCAACATAACCACATTTATCCTTTTTTTAACTAATGTGGATCATGATGTACAGTTTTGATGTTCCAATCACAGTCAGATTTCTGAAAGAATTATTTCTGAAATAAATGAGAATGGCTTAAAGTCATATTTTCACTTTCAAACTGTTACAGACACTAACACGACTTTTTCACAACTAAATGGATATTGTGACATACTGCCTTTTCCCCTGAATTACACAACATAATAAGAAAGCAAAAAATAAAATGAACAAAACAGAACAGCCTGGAGAACAAAGAAGAAAAGTTAACTACCCCTTTTATTTACTTTAACTTAACCACCGTCATCTGGGAAATGTGCCCTGTTATTTGTTTTTATCATCAACACTGCATGACTACACCAGAATGGCAAAAGTAGGAAAGTCCAGTATAGAAAAAGTCAAATAAACTTATAAAAACTTGATGTGTGTACTGTGTTACAGTTATTCATGATACAGATTTTATTCAGCAGGTGAATATCTTGCCGCCCCACCCCAAAGACACCACTGTCATCATCATGACTCAGGTGCTGTGTCTAGTGACACTCACTGCGTTGTCGGGGTGGAAGATGTAGGAGGCCGGGGAGTTGTCCACGATGATGACCTTGTTGAGGTCACGACCCAGGCGACTCAGGTCCTTAACATAATTTCCTCTGTGGAAGACGCAGGACTCCCGGAAGAGGCGACAGCGGAAAGCGCCCCACTTGTCCAGGAGATCAGAGACTGGGTCTGCATACTGCAGCAAAAAAAAAAAAAAAAAAAGTATTGAAGCTTGTGCACCTCAAAGATAATACATTTTGACATTGTTTTCATACAAGAGTATAAACTTAATTTTAGCAATGAACATACAGTATATTGTGTATACAGTAAGACATGAATGTGATGTACAAAACATATTATATAAGCATGTATAAACAGTATGTATGAAACACAGTATTCTATTCAGTGCACTGGTTTATTGGGCAACGAGCTGTGAAGTGTCTTACCTTGGCTAAACTGGCAGTGAACAGGACACACTCAAACAGTTCCCCCATCCTCTTCAGGAACTCATCGACGTGGGGCCGCTTCAGGACATACACCTGGAACACATGGTAATCTTCAAACAAGGCTTCTACACAAGTTTCTACAAATCTTAACTGCCTCAGGACCCATGACATTTTCTTCTGGTATTCAATATAACATATGCACATAATGATTGGACAATGTGAAGGTTTTCTGTGCAATATGGATCTAGCAGACCTGTTTTACATATCGGTCAAATATGCAAATTCCACACACCGCAATTGCAAAGGAAACTAAATATAAAAGATACTCATGTAGATCACTAACACACAAACATCTGGCTCCAAAAGTAAAACACAAGACTTGTTTTCTTGAAGTTCCTCCATTTTTTTTTTCTTTCTGCGGCGTCGGCGGCTGAGGGCAGCGTTCCTGAACCAAGTCATCCGGAATAGGCTTTGCTTGTCTGAACAAACCTATCCTGGATTACTTGAATCAGGCCCAGACCCACTGTATGTCATCCATCTCCAAGCAGCCATATCTTCAAATCCCTTAAATGCCGACTGCACCCTCTACACTCGGCAATTTAAACTCAAGAGCAGTGCTATCACACAACCACGAGGACGGCGAGCCACAGATGACAACGGGTTACAATATGAATATTTTATGCCAGGTTTATCAAGCGGGAGTGTGATGATGACATTACCTGGTGTACCGTTCCATCTATTTCCACAGGAATGATGAAATCTGCATTGTTCACAGGCTGTCGGAAGCACACACAGAAAAAAGATGGTTTAAATAAACAAGATATTTTCAGATACAATCACTGGAGAGAAAGCACAAAACACAACATTCTCTATAACCTTATCTAAATAGCACTGACTGTGGGATTATTACAGGACAGTTGCAGGAAGAGACAGTGTGTTTGCAGAGTGTGTGTACATGGAGGAGAGACTGTGTTTATTTGGGATTAAGAACCAGCTAGTTTAGATTTGGCAATGACAGAAATGTGACTGTCAGAGCCAATAACAACAAGGTAGGGCAAAATATAGATCTTACAGAGTGATTCTTATGATTAAACATAACTATCTCATGATGGAATGTGATCACAGGGGACAAATATGTGCTGTAAAGCCGTTTTGTTCTTAAAAAAGCACAAATCATATTTTAAAGTCCCTGCGTCATCGAAGAAATTCACGAACACTCTAGCAATCCTGGATGTGGACACAGCTGCTCGTAGTTAATGCAACAGTATTGTTTTCTTAACCCGTCTTACCTTAAACGAGCTGTGAACTAACGTCTCGTCCAGATCTATAACCACGCAGATCTTTCCAGAGTCTTTTGACTTCGCTGGAGGAAGCAGTGGCTTCACCTGGATCTAAAAAATACCACAAAATGATATTTACCTGAACACGCACAGAGAAATTCTATAGAAGAGAAAGAACCCTATAAATTGATTCTTAAATGCCAGCTGAAATACGTCTTTTACCCTGACATCTCTTTTCTCTCATCTCTGATTTTATCAGCATCTCCATTGCTGTCAAAACAGGACAAAAAAAAATGCAACCACAAATAAATGCTCTCAGTGAGACAGAGGCAAACACACCTTGGAGACGGTTCCGTTCTCTTCGACCAGCAGAGGGGCGTTGTTGTTGACTGGTGGGGGTTCAGGCTGGTCCCGACACAGGCAGCAGAAGAGGCTGGAGAAGAGGCCTCTGCTCCTGGGCTTCTTGGAGGACAGAGAGGGAGAGGAACCTGCAGACACAGGGGGGGAGGATGTCACCAAGGTTATTTTCAAAGACTCTGACTTACCCTCTTCCTGAGCCATATGAAACTTTTGATGTAGAATGAGCCCTTAAAAGTGGTATTTTACTAATTACTGACTAATTTTTGTCATTCAAATCAAGCAAAATTGCCACAAGAGGAACTGTGATGAATTGCTAATATTCTCCTGTTCTATCTAGTTAATGAAGTAAAACTGCAAAATGAAGTAAACCTTTAAAAAACAAAGTACAAGCAAACAAAGAGCAGCTATAGAGACTCAGATTTCAGCCTTAAAAAGAAACAGAAGAAACAAACAAAACAGAAAAATGAAACTGTAATGATGTTTGTTTTATTGCCACATAACTGAAGACTCATCTTGTCAATGAGTGTCTAAAAACAGTAAAAAAAAAAAAAAAAAACATCCCGCAGCTTTCCTCATACTTTCTGCATTTGGACAAACCATGCTAGAGACACACGTGCCTGCCAGGAGCTCTTGCACAATCGCCTCCGATGTCAGCAGCAAACAGCCTGAACTGCCACAAATAAATATTTAGCACTTTTTCACTACGCTTAAAGAGCGGTGCAGGGAGCAGGCGCAATAAAAGGCAACATGAGCACATCATGAGTTTATTATGGAATGTACTATGCCAGTCAGATGTGGGCAAATGTCATATGACCATTCATAAATAGTCATATATTCATTCGTAAATACATGAACTTTCTGATGTGGTCAGAACAACAGTATAATGCATGTATCCCAACAAGCTTTAGTCCTTTGTCTTCTTGCTGTTGGATTTGTGGCTTTAATGTGTTTTTTTTAAAAACCCGTTTTACTTTGTATTGTGTATGCATGTCTTGTTTTAACAATGATAATAACAAACCAACAGTGTTACATTTAAAAGCAGTAAAAGCAGAAGCATAAAAAAGTAAGATTCAAAGCAGCGCACTTCCATTTTTTTTCCCTCAGGTGCTCATCGGTTTTTTTCGCTTTAACAACAGAACAAAAGCTCCAGCTGCCGAACAGATGATGAACCAGAGAAACTTTGCAAATGGTGAACAAAGGAACTGTGGTTGTGACAGGGGAGGAAGTGTGCACCTGTACAGCTCAGCACGTTAACCTCATTCCTTACAGTGTGGGGAAAATATGCATGAGGAAAAACCAGTCGGCACCACTGTAATCCAGCTGCAACGATGAGATGACCACCAGAAAATCTGTTAATTGTTTGAAGTCATTATTTTAGGAAAAAGTAAATCCTCAATTCTCTTATTCCAGCCTCTCAAATGTGAATATTTTCTGCTTTCCTCAGTCGTATATAAACTAGTATATAGTATAGTATAGTATATATACTAGTATATGTAAACGAGTATCTGTGGGATAGAAAAGACAGGCATCCGAAGATGCCATCTTGGTCTACTGTAATCATTTATATAATCTAGTATTATGGTAAATACACGTAAATTAAAATGGAAAAAAATATGTATATAAAAACAGAACTGAATACATTTGACTCATTTGTTTTGTATTATATTTTATATGTAAATTATGTAAACTGCACCGTCTAAATACAATTTTTAAAATGTGTGTGTTGGTTATTTTTGTCATTCATTTATGACTTCATCTTCATGACGTCATCATGAAAGGTCAGCAGGGGGAATGGTTCACCTCATAACTTCTGAGGGGAAGAACTCAATCAGTTATCACGAGCTTTGCAGCTAAACATGCCTTTTTTTTTGCCTTAAGATAAATAAAAAAAAAAAAATTGCAGTTCTTTATCTCCTTCAAGCAAAGTTTATCTCAGTCACTCAGTCACATTATTTCTGCTCTCACGAATGTTTGTCAAGTCAAATCACCATTAAGTTCTTCTCCATGTCCCATTAATCTCTGATCAACACTCCTCCACACTTTTCTGTCTCTCACTGGACTTTGTTTGTGTCTCTTCATGCACCATACTCGCTCTCTCTGTCTGTCCGGACGTGACTGTTTTACCAACACACAAACCTCTGTTGTCCATCTCTCACGCCTCTTTCATTCCCTCTCTGCCATTCCCTCCTACTCCATTTGTGGATTCAAACCCCGTCTGACCCTCCGCTGGCCTCTGCCGCGCTCAGGCCAAAACAGGAAGAGGAAACAGACGGGTATCAGTGGAGGAAGCTACTTGCCATCATGTTGTAGTGCAGCAGGAGCAAGATTGTGAAACTATGACGCAGCTTCTTCTTTATACTGGGCTGAATTCATGTCAAGACAGGTTTACATTTTTACTCATGTATTCGAGTGCTGTCCTTCTTTGAGCAATCGTGACATCAAGATGACTTTTTTTCATTTTACTAATGTGAATGATTGCAAAGCTTAAATGAGGAGAAATAGTCCCAATCTGTGCCAGAAAACACACCCTACTTTCCACAAAACTTCAGACTAAACCAATCACAAGAAGAAAATAGCTTAATAAATCCAAAGTTTAGGTGGTCTTACTTAGTCTCCTGTGACTTTATTTACTCCCTTATGTCCTTATTCATTGATCTCCTTAGATTTTCACTCCCATTCCCTTGTCATATGCCCTTACAATTTCCAGGCTTCAATCACATGTCCTTATTTGATCCCTCAGTATCTATTCACATCAATATTCATGCCTTTAATCACAGGCCTTTCACCAGAAGAAATTGCTAAGTGGGTGCTGTCCAAACAACACAGAGCATGCATTAATTTATAAAAAGGGCCATTATGAGGATGACAAGGAGGGAACATACTGCAGGCATTGGGCTAAAAAAAATATCCCCTGACTGATCATTAAACATGACAACCCTGGATGTCACCCTAATAAAGTGTTTTGATTTTCTCTTCAAAAGTTTGTGTGGTATTTACACTTCCATTATTCAGTGGGTACTTTCCACGTGTTTCATTCCTTTGCAGCCAAAACAATGTTCAGACAAGTGTGTCATTCTTCTTAAAATAGGTTTCTAATCCAGATGATTTACACAGTGAAGAGAGCCATAGAAAAATCTGACATCCACATTTTACTCACAAAGAGATTTGAGGAGGGATTCGGTCTGCACGTTTTAGGGCAATGTATTGTTTACGTTCGTTATCAAATAATTGAGGATATAATCAGCAGATTAATCAATTATTAATGAGTTATTAATTTATTTGTGTGATTTACTATCATTAAGTAACAAATCATCACATTTGAGAGGCTGGAACCAGATAATATTTGGTATTTATGCTTGACTGAATCGATTATGAAAAAAATATTTCCTCTAGTTTGTTTTGACATTTCTAACACAGGCCATGGTCCATTTTATGACATTTAACACTACATTGTGGCACACAGTGAAAAACACTGGGCCCCTCCTCAGTACAAATGTCAGATTTGGTGTTTGAAAAGGATCAAATGGATCCTTACTATCATCTCATCTCCTTCAGCTGAAGACAAACTGACACAAGAAAATAAAAAAGGTATAATGTACAAATGCTACAAATAAATAGTGTTCCAATTCAACAAATAATGATGATTTTAGAACTACCATTCAATCTGAAGTAATATACTGTAAGTTGTTTTGAAAAATCTGCTAAAAAAAAAAAAACCCTTCAACACATCTGGCTTCAAACAAAAAATGAACAATCGTTTTATGTGTATTACTGTGGGAAGTCTCTGGAAAAGTCTTCAGACCTTCCATCAGCTTGAGGTGAAAACATATTCAACGCTGCTATTCATTTTGACTACGCCGACATTAACACTTAAGCTAAAACACAAATAAACAGGCGACCACCAGGAGTGAGAAATACTATCAGTGTGTCGCCAGACAGGCAGGCAGAAACAAACCGTAGGTAATCATGAATTAGACCGTTTGTTGCCGTACCACTGACACAAGTAAAAGCTGAGGAAACAAATTATAAATAACAGATGATGAAATGTGGCTCTAAATGGACCAAAACATCACCTGTGAATTAGACACAAACGCCTACTCTCAGAATGTTATCTCCTGTCCCATAACTTTACCGAAAATGAATAATTCAGACTGCATTTTATCACATCAGTGACCATGATGTACTCATGATGAGATGCTTTGCCTTATCAGTTCATTTTATCAGCCTGGGATCCATTTTAAAGTGTGACGGTGTCAATGGTTTCCTGTAATCAACGCTTCCACTCCTCTTCTAGGTCATTTATGTTTCCCTCACTCCTGAGCTTTAGTCAGGCAGCAGATTTGGCTGATTCCTGTAGCTGCTATGATTCAAAACATAAGGAAAACCAACCCATAACAAAAAGGAGTCGTTCTCCACAAAGCTTCCCTACCTGTCTGATTTACTCCAAAAGTTTTCAAAGTCACAGTTTTATTAAGACACATCTCTTGACCCGTGTGACTGATGGTGGTGTTGACTAGGCTGCCAGTTATTTAAAATTTGCCTTAATCAGAGACACTTAACCATTTTAAAGTGTTTAATTCTTTGAAACGAAAAGCCTGTAAAACAGCTCCTACACTTTAATGTGACAATAAATCTCTCCAATAAAACACAGACTAATGAAGCTTTCACACTGGTTAGTGACGTAAAAGTGAACCTGACCTGCTCCAGTTAAAAGAGACGCCATATTAAAACAAACCGATAAATAAAATGTGCAACAAGCTGCAACTTCGTGCGGCTTGTTGCACATTTTATTCGTGATCACGCAGGCTGCATGTGATACTTCATAAAATGACGATATCCGCCTGCTTGATTGACAAACTGATATATGAGACTGCACCAGCATGGTATGAGATCTGGTTACAGAAGCAATAATTATTCATAGATCATATTTATAGATTACAGACACGCTGTTATTCATCGGTCAATAAGAAAATGCAAGAGAACAACGTCTTAGATTCGCATTTTAATGTCCCCCCCAAGTATATTCTGCATTTTATTTATTATTTATTTATAACCCTGAGAAAATAACACCAAGAAAGAAATATAATATAATATAATATACAGATCTCAAAAACACATACACTCTGACCCCAATCTATAAGTGTATGGAGTCTGTCCACCAACTGGAGGTCAGGTGGATCAGACTAAATAAAAATCTGTAAAAACAGTGACCATCACTAGCCCAGTGTTTCTCTACCTTTCCTGGCCTTTGACCCCACTTTTAGGTCCGTCCTAGAGGTGCATAAAACAACAGTAAGTGTGCTTTAATTGACAAAGTACTCTTGCTCACCAGAAACTTTTCTCAGGTGTTTTCACAGCCATTCAGTCCACATTTACTAATGTGAAACCATAGTTTAGATTCTCATGTTCAAACGTAGAGGGATATGTCTGAATTCAGTGGCTACCACTAAACCAGAACTGTGGCGATCCTCTAAAACACAACCCGACACAACAATGAAACCAAAACTAAAAGTTTTTAACCAAAACTAAAAGTTTTGTTTTCATTTAATGAAGCTAACAAGCCGTGGTCTTCGTCAGAATCTCTTTGGGCAGAGTAAACATGCTGTTTGAGACAGCGGCCATGTGTCGCAGTGCATAAACATGTTCTCAAAGTGTGGGGACAGGGTTATGTAATAGATCAGGCTACTACACATTTACAAGAAGGCTGTTGCTTGACATTTCAGCCACTGATCATCTGCTCACCGCATCTCTGTGTGTACAGTTTGCCTGAACAAAGGCTTTAACTCCAGCCACAATTTAACTATCAGTTTGACAGCATGCAGGCTGGAAGTGACACTCGCCATTAATGAAGTTAGATTATGGCCTTCACGAGGATGGCTGGCAGCATTTTCTCAGGGACGTTGACTGACAGAACTCCTGATTACTCAGTAACCTGCATTTACAGTCTGTGGTTTGTCATTGGTTTGTGTACAGTGGCAGTGCCACAGATCCGTGCTAGTGAACATAGAACTGATAAAGTTAGTGTTACATTGCGGAAATCAGAATTTCACAGGCCAGTTGTTTAGTTAAGAGGGAAACAGAGAGGCATTGTGGTAAAACAGAGCTAAAGATGGAGGAGATTAAACTTTTTCATTCTCAGTATGAAAATGTCATTGTAACAATAGATATTTATGATACTGGTGCCATTATTATAGATGTTTTTGAAAGTATATATATATACATATATATATATATACACACACATGTATAAGAAATGCTGCTATAGTGCTGCATGTATTTATTTATTTGTTCTTATCACCAAATGACACCACTCTAATATTATGTATGGATTTAAAGTGGGTCTGTGGTGACTGTAAGATGTTGTTTTGCTGTTATTAAAAATATTATAGCTGTCTTGGTACGTCATTTCCTTTACTTTCATCACAGGCCAAAGGGCCGCAGCCATACTCTATGCAGAATAGAAAACTGACAGTTTTAGTGCTCGAACAAGTTTTGAGTTCACTTCTCTAAAAGAGTAGTGTTTATATCTGCACAGCCGTGCCTATTGTCATGTGTTGTTACTGTAAGCAGATTACTGTGCGGTTTCTGAGTTGAGGATCGTGAACTTTGACTCAGCTGTGACCGCGGAGCTGCAAAACTTTTTCTGACATAAGTGCAGAAGCAAAGCGGGGCGAAAGTAAAGCCACTTACCCCTCTCTCCTGCGGCTTTACTTCCCTCTTCATCCCGGCTGACTTGGGTGATTACTGAGGACGGATTGTCCATCACATCCAGGTCTGGTCCAGAGTGCTGACCTCACACTTTAAAGTTGGAGATTGTTCGCTGACTCGGTGCTGCATGAAACCAACTTAACTTGTACGAAAACAAAACTGGAGCGCTCCGGGAAACCTAGAAACGAGTCGCCTACAGCAAGTCCATTACACTCCGGGTGTATTTGTCCGCTCAGATACCCGCTGAAGTTTGAAGTATGAAAGTTATAAAACATTTGACAAGGAGTTGGCAACTTTGATTCAATATGGTGCTCAACTCCGCTCGCAATTTCAAGATACAAACATGGAGGTTTCAAGGCTTCCCATTTCACTTAAAGTGGCGCAGTAAGGGAATGGCCGTGTGCTACACTCCCTCTGCTGACGCCTACAACTTTGACGATGGTCCCTTAAAGTAGCCTGAAATAAAGTTACTCAAAACTTAGCTAAGCTAGCAGGCTAACTACACCGGAATTAACTTAGTCAAACATACTATTCTTAGATATCAACAGAAGATATATTACCCCATATACATGGCCAACGATGTATATTTTCCCCTATGCTATCTGAACAGGGCTTTGCCATGCAAAATGACGTTTAACAGTAAATAAACGATGTTATTTATTCACAGGCTACACACAGCAAGCTAAACTCACGAACTTTAACTAACTGCCCTGTTCAACAGGAGGCGGAAACTACTTCTCTCTACTTTTTGACCGGCAGCTTTAGATATGTATACGTGAGTTTACACTACAGTGGACATTATGTAATGACCGCTGTTGATAAAAACTTGCTAAAGAGCAAAACCTTTCGTTGGAGTAGCCGCAAAGAAACGCCCAGTTTGGGTCCCCTTGAAACTGCCTACAGCCAGGGACCGTCGCACAAATGCTGTCTCTGTCTTTTTTACCTACTCGCTGTAGACATTGCTTTTTTTACTCCCCCACTTAGTTTGAAACACATCTTTTACAGTTTTGTAATGTTTTCCCTTCATTTTTCATTAGAAAGATACTATAATATGTTAATTTCTGCATAGTTTTTACATCTTATTCCTTTCTGTGGCAATGATGTGTTACACTCTGATGTAACTTAATTTGAAATACAGTGATGGAATAGTACATTTATATATACTGAACTAAAGTACAATTTCACACTTATAATTATTTTTTGCTCCACATTTACTTTACAGATTTAGCTTCTTCTTATTTTGTTTATTAAGATTAAGATTTTTTTTCCAGATAATACTAATGTACTTTTTTCACTTGTAACTAAGGATTTTTACATAGATGTATAAGTTAAGTAAAAGATCTGAATACTTCTTTTACTACAGCTGTCCTTAATTATTCCTTTGTCCAGCTGTGAGCAGCTCATTCATTTTTGTTGTGTATTGCATTGTGGGACAACAGACTCTTTTTTGCAATGGAACAGACTTTATGAGTGAACAGAGTATAGGAAAAACATGGGGTAAAACATTAACTAATGCTGACACTGTTTCATGTAAGTGTGCCTGTAATCCATGACAGTAAGCCAGCATGCAAAATAGCAGCTTCATGGAACAGGTACACCTGAATGGAATGAGGCTATTATTGTTATTAATCACACCTGGGCTTGATGAGGCAAACTGTCCAATACTACACTCTAAGATCAAGCAGTTTTACTATGTCGGCATTTTAAAGTACAATTCACTTGTATCCTTTTATGTTAAGGTTCCTGAACCGCATCACTATCAACTATCCTTGAGGGTTCCATGGGAACCTCAGCAAAACAACAGCTAAGTTTTGCACACAATGGAAGACTATACAAAGGTGCTTGCATTGTGTTACTCCTGCCTGCCTGTATAAATGTATTTTAATTGCAAACATGTTGTAAAAACAGAAGAATTCTTAAAGCTCTCGGTGGTTCTTGCAAATCCAAAATGTAGGTGCTTATCCCAAAACAGTGTCCCACTCAGAAGAAACGTTAATTTTCTCAGTTGTATCAATAGTTTATTACATACTATCTCATAAAAACATTTTCAACTTTTCCACATATAAACACCGCAAATTGGTACATTTACAAATCTTCAACCGTCCAAATTCATACAAAAAAGAACACTGTGATAGAGCAATACACAAGACGTTCTATTATTACAAGGACTGCATGTACTGTATGTATAAATGTGTGCATGTATTTAAGAATCTATATGCATCTGTCTGTTCTTGTAAAGTCCAAATATTGTAGTCAAATTTTTGCTTTGTTCAAATAATTCAATTGTAAATTAGAACCAATGGAGGCATTGACAAGATAAATATTTTGGATGTTAATCCGATTCAGGCACTGACTGGGTGATCATGATTCAAGCAACCTGACCAACCAATGGGCAATACTGAGAAACAACAGTAATTTACCAGTGTGCATGACTTTTCAAACTAAAACGTTATCTACATTACAGACTGCTTTTCATAGTTGTATTACAGTTAGAGATCAGTATTAACCACAGAACAAGAAGTTGTACCACAAATTCCTAGCTCATCCTAAAACAGTTCATTTTTACTGTGTGAATCCTAACACCAATCACAAAGACACTCCTTATTTTTATTTTTTTGCCTCGACGCCAATTCGAGAAGTGAATCAAAAATGCTTGCGCGCACACACACACACACACACATGCAAATAAATTAACATGAAAAAGTAAACAATTTCAAGAACAAAAGAATATTTTTGGCTTTGAGTGTAAGTAAATGCAAAAATTAATTAGCAGCTTAAATCATGGTACATTCACATGAGTTGTCTACTACTAAATTTAGTGACATAAACAAAGTTGCGCAGTGGCTGATCGTGCAGAATGGAGACCAGTGTTCATCTAAACCAAATAATAATGTGCAATTTCAAAATTCACAATATGACTGAGAAATTGTGCAATCAAAGAAAACCAAAGAACATCCTGTGTCCTTTCAGTGGATTAAAACTTTATGAGCAGTTCTGAACTTCAACAATTCAGACGTCAGGCAGTCCGCTTCTCTTTCCGTTTCTCTTTGCATTGTCGTTTCATCTCAGAATCCCATTAGTGTTGAATGTTGAATTCTCCCAAAATAACACGCAGACTGTCCTTTCTTTGGATATTTTAGCCATATCCAGCTGTCTGCCTGTCCCCTGTGTGTTTTCCTGTGCCTCACTTGGCAGGCTGACATTTTTCATGCAGCGGTAATTCACAGAGGACTTGAGATGGAAAAAGTTGTTACTTTGCTTCACTGTGTGCAGATCAGACTCTGCAAAGTCACGTCTGGTGCAGCATTTCCACCATCATTTCACTCTGGGCTGGGAACATGCGGTGCAGTCCCAGACGCCGGGGACTGGGGCGAGCTCTGGTAGGTGCGCAGCAGCACTTTGTGCTTTGTGGCGCCCTCTGTGCGACAGCTTTGTTGTTCCACCAGAAACTCTTTGAGTCGGCTGGAGGTGAAGGTGAGCGTTTGTCTCCTCAGCTTCATCAGGTAGGAATCCTGCAGCCAGGCGTGCGTGAAGCAGTCTCGTGTAGTAGGACGGGCCCTGAAAATACACATACAAATACACAGAACTTCACTTTTTTTTTTTTTTCTTTCTCAAAGGAAGTGTAAAACCAACTTTTGCCGGTACTGACCATGGGTAACTGCTCAACATCTTCTTGAGAAAGGCAGAGGCACTTTGGGACACATTTGTGTACAGTTTTGCTGGGTCAAACTTCGCCATCAGGATTTTAGATTCGACTTTTAGAGGGTCTTTATCTTCAAAGGGCAGTCGACCACTAAGCCTGGTTGTAAACACAGAAAAAAACTATTAAAATTTAAAATTCACATAATTTGTAAAATATGTCACCTACTTTCACAAAATACTGTTATACAACTTCTTTAAAAGTTAACAAATAAACATGATTTTCTGGGATTAAACTTCAAATTTTCCATCATATATGCAATGCTGATGACTGTGATGATGAATTACAGTGATGTGAAATAAAAAGAAACAAAATGAATTTTGTCGACGTACATAATGTAGATGACAACTCCAATAGTCCAAATATCTGCAGGAGGACCAACCACTTCCCCTTTCACCATCTCAGGAGCTTGGGTCATGTGTGTGCACAGTGAGAGTAACGAAAAAGTTAGAAAAGTATGGATCAGTGTAGCCAAACGTTGCGCGATGACAGCTTGAAGAATAAAACTCAAGAGATAGACACAAAATAACAAGTAAACATCAACAAACCAGTCATTAAAAGTTCTTGTCCTCACCCATGTACTCCAGTGTTCCTGCTTCTGAGTCCCTGTGTTTGAGGCTGAGAGGGTTGAAGCTCTGAGCGCTCCCAAAGTCCACAATCTTGATGGCGTTGAGGTTGGTCACCATGATGTTGTCCGGCTTAAGGTCGAGGTGGAGGACGCGCCGATTGTGGAGGTACTCGACTCCCTGGAGGATCTGGACCAGGTAACCCACCACGTCGTCCTCGGAGTAGCGGAACCTTAGGTGGACCAAAATACAGCTTTAACTGATGTGCAACTTTTGAGAGTTGATTTTATTCATTTTAAAAAGGATATTTAACTCATAAGAGTCTAAAAGAGTGCATCCTACCTGTCCACGAGGCTGTACAGCAGCTCTTTGCCGGTGCAGTACTCCGCCACCAGCACCAGGTACCGCGGTGTGACGTAGGCTTCGTGTAGAGCCATGACCTTTTCACTGTGAAGAGATTTCAGGATCTCGTACTCCTTCAGGACTTCCTGCTTGTTCTCCTGACTGTAGGGAATGATCTTCGCCATGTACATTTTGCCTGTTGCGTTCTCTCTGCACTCGCGGATCACTCCAAATCGACCCCTGGCAAAAAACAAAAAACACAAAAATACAATGTATAATATGAGCCACAGCTTAGCAACATTAGGTTTCTTTTTGCACTGATATTTGGTTTAAGTTAAATTAATCCATTGTAAAGTCACAAAAAATCCATAAATATTTCCCAGAGTACCTTGCTTTCTCTTCCAGGAAAGTGTAGGGTTTCTGTGGAACCCCCTGTCGTAGAACGGTGGAGGTCATAGTGTGTCCAGATGGGGTGCCTCTGGTGGGGGTACTGGCCCCTTCACCGATGGGGCTCAGGCTGGACGCCTGGAGCACTTGTGGGGCAAAGGAGACGGGAGTTGGGGCCACACGAGCAGTGACCGTGGTGGTGGGGACATACATGGGCACAGACGCCACTGCTGGTTTTGTGGGGTTTGAAGGTGGTGTTACAAGAGGAGGTGGGGGTGATATGGGTGGGGTCTGGGTCATAGGGGTCACCACGTTTATTGGACTCTGGGGTTTGGGGAGGACAAAGGGTGGAGGTGCTTTGACTGTGGGTGAAGAGGGAAGATTGGAGCTCATTTTTTGAGCCTCCTCGGGCGTCGCGCCCACAGATGGTGATGAAGGATTTGTTGTAGGACTGAAAGGCAGAGAGGACGGACGGGCGGGCGTGACCACCATTTTGGATGGGGACGTAGTCAGAAGTGGGAGCGCAACAGGGGCGGCTGAATCTTTTGCAGAGGTGGAGGTGAAGGTGATGGTGGAGACAGTTATCCTGGGAGTGCTGTTCTGGACCGCTTTGAGTGAAGGCATGGTGACTGAAGAGGTGACAACCGGTTCAGGTGGGTTTGGGACAGTCTTCACAACGGCAACAGCGGGTGACGCGCCTTCAGCTGGGAAAGTGACAAATGAAATGTTTTAAATAAAACCAGTCAAAATACTGCTCAAACTCCAGATGCTCATTTGAAAATCTACTCAGGGCACATCCTCTTAGAAAAGGTTGACAGTGTATAAAATACCTGTTGGGTCCAGGCGGACTGGAGCTGAGCAGTTGCTGTACGGTCCCTGTCCAGCCTTATTGACACAGGAGACACGGAACCTAAAGGTGCCATCTGGTGGCAGGTTTGTGACATTGTAGTAGCAATCAACAACTCCAGTCGCTACGGTCATCCACTTAGATTCTCCTGCAGAGACGAGGGGAAAGACGGGAGCATGTGTGATGTTGCTGTGAGCTTCATAGACAGAGAATGGTGTGTACACAGAAACCAAATGCTGTGCACATATTATATTACAATATAGTATATATTAAGATATGCATATTGGATTTTTATTAATGTAAAGTGACATTATGCTGAGGAGAAAGATGAGTCTTGAAGAAAAAAAAAGTAAACAGTGAACAGAAGCTTGAAAGTAAACCCTGATCAAGTGTTTTAATGTTAAATGACTTGTAGTTCTCATAAGCAACACTAGATGGAGGTGTTGTCAAACTAATAATGACTGATGCACATGGGAAAAAAAACAAAAGCTTCAAATGATAATTTCAAAATGTTCTGTATACAAAAACAAGTTAATGCTCAGTTTGCCTGCTGACAAATGATTTGTCATAGCATCTTATTTCATATGCAGGCGTGATGAAACAGACCTGAATTAAAATGTAAATCAGGTAATGACGCACGACTCAGAGTACCTACATCAGTGTTGCCTGACAGAGATCTGATTGTGAATGCAGCTACAAGGCGATACATGCCAGAATAAATTTATCAGACAATAAAGGTCAATAAATATTCATGAACTCTGAGTCTGCTACTCCAATTTTATTTTTCATCCACCACATTATGAGATAATGATGATTCATCATGCATAATGACAAAAAGCTTTGAGATCAGCACTGGTACAGTCACTATTCCTTCGTGCACCGACTCATTTTCTCTGTCTAAGTAGCGTCTGTGGGATTGGAAAACTTATTTTCCTGAGCATTCTCCACACACACAGTAAAAAAGCCAAATATTGTCTAAGCTTTTCAAACACTGCTTCCTCCTTGGAGATTGAATCCTTTAGTTTAATTTCATTTTCACTCCTGTGGCTACACCACATCACACTGACTTTTACATAAAAGGATTGTAGTTTGAAAACAACCCAAATGACCTACAGGCCGGGTAAAAATAAAACATTTCACAGCTTATTTTAAAAAGGAAATCAGGATATTTATTTGGATGAGCTAAGGGAATTTATCAATACTCACTCACCTTCTGTTTTTCTTTCTAGTGTGTAGGTGCATGGGGACTTGGTGTCTGCTGGCTTCCAGAGCACCAGGGCCGTGTTGTTATAAGTCTGGGGGACTTCAGGGGTCCCCGGCCGTTTTGGAACACCTTTATAACGAGGTAAAAGAGAGGGTTGGGAAAGGAGGAGAGTGAAAAAGAACAAATGAGATCAGTGTACAAAGCTCTATTTTTGTGTGGTTTCAGTGGCTTATGTGCACAGCTGTGTCTCTCTACGCGAGCGTGTGTGGGCAAGATTGAGCTGTACCCTGTACAGGCTTTCACAAAAGGTGATGTTACATATTTGAAGTGGAAATTCATACATTTCTTTTTATTCCAATGTTACTGATCCCAGAGCTAATTGGTGTTGTTTTAACAGCCACTCCTACAGGCCAACACTCAATCATCAATACCCTGATCTGTTTTGTTTGTTGATAATGTTTGACTTCCTGTCGTTCGGGTCTCTGTTTAATCAGAGCTTTTCATGCTTAATGTTCAGTTTTTCCTCTATTTTCTGCCAGATGTTGATGTCTTATTAGACACTCTTTAGAATAACATGAATTATGTATAGTTTACATTACAACTACTACAATTGGTGATGGTGTATGATCATTTATTTATATGAAATTGTCAGAAAAAAAAAGACAAGATGTTCCTTTTGACAAACCCAGGGTACAAAAAGGAGCCAGGCAACGCTTCAAATTTTGTTGTTAAACCAAACCAAACATGACGCAGCTCTTGCCGTTCCTGTATCTCACAATGCATTTCCCATTAAGGCTGTGCACTGGCATGGACGGTTGAGCCAGTGCTTCTGGCAAGATCAGCTGTCTGAAATATTTTTCACACTGCAAACAGATTATCAAGGGAAGACAAATAGCATCAGCGGTCGAGATAGGTAATACTACATGTACAAAGCTGTAAGAAAATAAAGTTCAAATGTGATCGACTGCCTCTGACATCTAAGAAATGTATTTTCCACTGAGGCATCAAAAGTCTTATTATTTGTGTTGCATTTGTGAGCGGCATCGGCCGTGTTGAAGCTCCGTTGTTCTCATTACACGCTATTTGTGTGAAGGCATGACCGGAGTCTTGAATATGACCTGACACAGCCAATTTTAAAAACGCAACATCTACCAATTTGCAGGAAGTATCATTTGTTCCTATTACATGATGAATATGAGAGAAGTGAAAAAAATCCATTTAGTTAATCTACTGTAAAATGAATCTGCTGACATTAATATTCATTTCAATTGTATTAATAATCATACCATTCTCCCTGCAATTAAGATTCAATTATGTAAAATACATCACATTATGAAGATAATTACTGTATGCCCATGAAAGACAAAGGAGCAGATGTACCTCTACTAAGAGAGGAACCCGTTTTATAAAACAACAGATGAACTGCTAAACTAACTATAGGCTAAACAAGCTACTTACACGCTATGGAGAGTGTACAGGAGGTGGTGATGGTAGCTATGGGGTTGGTAGCTACACACTCATAAATTCCAGCGTCCCTCCGACTGGACTTCATGATCATAAGAAGCTGCCTGCCATCTGGGTGGGAGACCAGGCTGATTCTGTCATCCACCTCCAGCGGTTTCCGATCTGGAATACACACACACACACACAAAGAAAAAGTAACTGTGCAGCAGCTTCTGGATTAAAACCAAAATAAAGCCAAACAGTTGTACGACACCTTTCATCCATGTGATTTCTGGATGCGGGCTTCCGGCTGGAAGGCAGCTGAGAGTTACAGTTTCCCCCTCCAATAAGATGTGGTCTCTCAGTTTGATGTGGAACACCGGAGCAAAATCCGAAGCGGAGCGGATAAACTGCTGGCTTTTTGATAAACCCTCCTCCTTGGAGACGGATGAGGGCAGATCGGGTTGGGAAGGCGTTTTGTCTTTCTTGCCCCTTGTCAAACCCCACCTGTCCCACCGTGATCGCCTGTCGCTCTCCGATGCCTTTTCGGAATGGATGCTAGACGTGGATTCTATCGATTCCTTGGACGCACCGGCACCGGTTTGTTTTGCGAGCTGATTCTCAGGGATGCCCATTCCTTTGAGCCCACGCCCCTCTGACTGGGTATGACGGTGGCGAGTAAACAGGGGTGTCCTCTTCCCCTCTGCGTCTCCTTGTCTCTCCTCGGACTGACTGCGTATTTTTGTGGATATTTCTGCCACTTTGTTCTCGAACTTGTGCCGCATTGCCAGGACAGGGGAATCTGTGACTTTCTTTAGATCCTTTTGCACCAGCTCTTTCTGACTTCCCCCAACATCTTTATCTTTTCTCTCCTCTGACTGTGTCCTGATTTTGGCAGAGATTCCAGCCACTTTGGACTCAAACTTGCGTCTCATGGCAGAAACCGATGACTCCTCGGCTTTTCTTTGCTCTCTCTCCTCGAGCTGCCTCTGTGCCCCTGCGCTGTTCAGCTCCTTTGTGTCCAGGGACTTACTGCGACCAATAGCCCATGAAACCCTCTTGCTTACAGCAGATTCCTGCACATTCTGATGCTTTTCCTCCTTTGGCTTATCACCCTTCTTATCAACAGATGCTGACCTTTTGCTCCGCAACGACAACCTCCCGATTATTCCCAGACCCGTTTCCTTATCTTCTCCTCTTAAATCTTGAACAGATTTAGATCTCTCCTGTAGTCCCTTGGATACCATCTCAAGAGGTGCCCCCCTTGGACCCGGCCTGTAAACCTCTTCGCCCCCCTCGACTGCCTTCCGGCTTAGTACCGGGGACTTCTCTTCTGATTTATTTCTGGTCAGTTTTCGGAGTCCCCGGGTCAAAGACGACTCCCGTTTCTTGAACCTGGCTTCAAAGACCTCTTCTGAGTCGATGTCTTTGATGTCTGATCTGAGCACAGGCTGGCGGGGGCTGGCAGGAAGATCAGGATTTGATGATGTGGAAACAGAACCAGGAGATCGGTCGGCAGTTGCTACTTTGGCAAATACTGCTGGATGTTCAGGTAACGTAGGGGTATCTGCGCCCTTCGTACCGCTTGGCTTGGCTGTAGCTGAAGGGTCTTTGGATTGGGCCTTGTCAGATGTTTGAACTGGCCCTGCAACAGCTTGAATGACACTTGCATATGCAGATGACGGTTTACTATTTTGTGGTGTTTCTCCCTTCACATCCTTTTCATAAATATGTAACTGCTGATTTTCCTTCCTCTCTTCTTCTTCATCATCTTCCTCTATCACAATTATAGGAGTAATTACAGAGGGTGATCTAGACTCGAGTTCTACTTTATCTGCCACTTCTAACTGGTTTTTGGTCCTTTTCTCTGTTATCCCATCCATGTCCTCGTGTACTTTCACAATGCTCTGCTTTTGCTGTTGGTCCCCTCCTGGTGTTGGGAGTACAAAGGAAGTCCTCATTGTGGGGGAGGTACATGTAGACTCCAGTGTTGTTAGCTCAGTTAGTGCCGACATTGAGGTTGCCTCCTGGAGCTTTTTCCCTTCAATGCTCTCATTGCTCACAGACGGGATCTCTAATGGTGCTCCAAACCTGCGGTGCAGCGGCATGGGTTCAGAATCCCCCTGACTGAAGGAGGCGCTTTTGCGAAAAACTTTGGTCTTTGGCATGTCCTCTCCAGGACTATCAGAAGACGCTGCTCTGGTGACTGTCGACGGCCCTGCTCTGGATCTCCTCAGATTTCTATCCAGAGACCTTGTCTGCCTCTCATCTTCCATGCCCAGTGTTTCAAACAAGGGCCCTCGCAGGCCGCTCATCTTCTTGTCCACGCTTCCTCCCCTGAGCAGCCGCTGTCTCATCAGTTCCAGTTTTAGGGCATAATCCTCCTGGCTTAACTTCGCTGCCCCGGGGCTTGGGCTGCGATTGGGTAGCTCCATAGAAACAGCCTTTTTCAGGCTCTTGTTACTTGCCTCTGAAGCCTCATTGACATTTCCCTCCTCTGGGTCAATGTGGAGAAGCAGTGCTGAATCAGCAGAGCTTCCTCTCCTCATGGTCGCCCTCCTCGCTCTTGTATCTGATTCGTCAGACTCCAGACTTGATCCTTTTTTAAGGGGAACTCGTTTTGTCTTTTCCACTTTTTCTCCATTTGGGGCTTCCTCTTCATCTTTCAACCCTTTACCAGCCCCTCTTGCACTTGCTAACTCAATATTTTTCTTTGTCCCGTCTGCAAGCACACTGGGCCATCCAGTGACATCTTCGTCACCTGGGATCTCGTTAAGGGAGACCCTTGAACCAGAAAAGACCATGGACAGTGGCATGGGAATGAAGGGAAGCTCATCCACATCTGCATCTGAGTCAGAGGAGGAGGAAAGCTGTGGGGAGCCGTCTTTTAAATGCCGGGCCACAGCTATGGAGACGTGGCTGTATGAGTCATTCAGGAGCTCTGGGATAGACCGCATAATCATCTTGGCTTTGTAGCTGATAAGGGAACGCTGAAGAAAAAGAAAAAAAAAAAAGGCAACAGAGGCGTTTAATTCTTTATTTCATACTGAAAAGAGTTTACAATCATTGTTATGAAGAATATGGGTTATCTGACCAGCAACCTCTCTTCATATGTGAAGATAGCATCACATTAGTTAGTCCTGCCACCTTTGAAGGTTTAATTTAGGTCTTTAATTTAATCCTGGACCATTTCCAATCTTCCTTTAGGAAATCTGTTCATTTAAAGTATGATTATATTTTATATTTAGAGTATGGTGAAAGAAGGACTGTTCTTAACTATGTCTGAGAAATCCAATGTGACTTATTCTGGTATAAAAAGCCTTTAACTTTAATCTAGTTCTAGAGGAGTCAGCCCTGAGAGTCTTTATGTGTCTCAGTCTCTTATTTCCACAAATTAAATGTGTGTTTACAAATAAGTCATCTACAGTGCCTTACCTGCCACCGCCTTCTAGACAAGACTTGTTTTAGCAAAGCTGTGCTGATGCTCTTGTTCGTTGGCGACTGCGGGACAAAAAAAAGAGGGGTGTCATTATTAACCTTAGTGGAGATATAAATAGAAACCCCATGACACACTGAAGAGTTTGAGGCTGTGTGACCTATTTTTCTAAATGATGGCTCACCTTGAACCAAGGATGACGAAGGCACTCAATGGCACTGGGCCTCCTAGGAGAGGGAAAATATGCAAATGACGAAGCCGCATACGACAGTTCAAACGCTGCTAAAACCGACAAACAATAGGACAGAGTCATCGGGATGCTTACAGTCTGTCCACCACCAGAAGTTTGATGACAAATCCCTTTGCTTCTTTGCAGAGGTCAGAAAACATGCTCTCCTCAAACGCCACGTTGTAGTTGCGGATGTTTAACGCGGTGGCTCTGTCGTTCTCCCCGGCAAAAGGAGACACACCAGTCAGACTGAAATAAATAAAGAAAAGAAAAGAAATCATTCTTTGATTTTGGTGATGCTGAAACTATAAAAAAAAAAATACACACTATGTGGCAAAATACTATATAACATACCAGAGGTAAGTGATGACACCAACAGGCCTGTGGGTGAGCGGGACAGATGAAGAACACGTGAATATTCAGGAACAACACAGACAGTCAGATTTGATTCAGTTGCAGATAACAAGGCAGTGCCTGGAGCGTGTAGTCACTTCTTAACGCTGGAGAACAGGTGGCTCACCATATGTCTGTTGCCGTGGAGACGGGAGTTTGATTAACAATCTCTGGAGCAACATATTCTGGCGTGCCGTATTTGCAGTAGTACCCCTCTGAAGTCTCCAATTTTATGGCATTTCCAAAGTCACAAATGCGGATCTGGTCACTCCCGGGACTTGCCATTAGAATATTTTCTGGCTAGAAGAGGGTGTACCCAGAAACAACAATGTTAGTTACTTATAAAAGAATGAAAATATGAATGTGAACAATCTTGATAGAATACATTTGATACAGAAGCAGCGGTGATACCTTTATATCAAGGTGGGCAATGTTTTTTTGGTGAAGATAACGAAGACCCTCCAAAAGCTGCTGAACACTACAACGGATCTGTGGAGAAAACATAAGGGAACGAACTTAAAAGTCATGTTACATAATGATGGCGCAGTGCAGTCAGAGGAAGCACACAAACCTCCAGCTCCATGACTGTTGTTTTTTTGGCCATTCTTTCCAGAAACTCCTCGTGACATCTTCGCGCAAGAGTTGAGGAAAAAAAAAAAAAGAAAAAAAAAAAGAAAAGACAAAGCGAGGAACTTGACTGCACAATTCAAACGGGAGGTGCATGAGAAATGAATTATAAATGAGCAAAACTCCCACACATCCCGTCTCTTGCTAATTCCACTCATCGGCGATGAGTCGGAGAGAAAAAGATGTGCTGCGTTACATTCATGCCTCCAGGGAACTGCAGGAGACATTAGGATTAATGCTTTGGATCTGTAGTGTCCTTGAGATACATTTAAGTGCACTTTTGGTCGACAGTGAAGCAGATTAAATTTGAAACAGTGCTGCAGGAGAGGTAGTGTGTTTGCCCTCATTGATAATTCGTATTGTTTGTTCTGTTGCAATCCTATGTCAGAGGATAATTAATTAAAGTACAACAACAGCTGAAAATTAGATTGCACTAAAAGGATACAACTCTGTGATGAGCACCACCACGTCCTTCTTCTCAAAGGCGTCATGGAAGTAGAGAATCCTCTCGTTGTCCAGCTCAGACAGCAGCTCCATCTCTCTAAGGGCCAAGGCTTTCCTCTTTCCTCGTGCAGAAATGAACTTGGCAGCGAACTCAGCCTTTCCCTTCTTCTCCTTCACTCTCTTCACATAGGAGAAGGCGCCCCTGCACAGTCACATAGCGATGACATTATGGGTTTAGGCTTATTCTATTTAACTGTCAAATGTACAAAAAGGAATGTGATACAGGACAAGACATTAACAGCCTGCCTCTTTTTTTTTTATGATCATACCGGTTTGATGATCAAAACATAAGCATTGTTATATTCATGGAAGAAATAACAGCCATTCCTTTGGGGGGGTACACCTGTACATCACTGTAGCAAGGTGAACAGTTCAACCACTAGAGATCAGCAGAAACAGAAATGCCATTTTTAAGGGAATTAAGTTACTTTTTGGGTGCAATCTCTGTGTTGGCACCCTCTTTGTCATGACATAGCCCGTAACAGCGGAAACAATTAGCCTTTAATTTTAAAAGGAAAACAAGGAAACGGGGAAAAACAAAATCTCAAGGGTGGATCTTTGTAATTCAGTTACACAGATCCACAGTGTGTAATTAGCACTACTACAGAAGCATAGGGAGACAAAAAGGAGGCATCGCCGTTGTATGTCATTGTATTTCATCCTGCTTGGGTGAAGGAGAGAAAATCTGAATCCGACTTCCCTTTCTGAGACGGCTGCTCCGTTTAATGACCGTCTCTCACCGGCTGTTGGGAAACACATTTCCTTGTCTGTCTGCCTGTTTAGCCGTTCTGATTGCTCTACAATTCACAGTGAATGCCTGTCCCCACCAAGTCACAGCAAAACAAATCATCTGTCGGCTAATGTATTCACTCCACTCGGGCTGGTGACTCATCTGTTGTTACTGTCTACTGTTGTTAAGCAGGTGTGACACCCCCCCCCCCCCCCCCCACACACACACACACACACACACAAACACGCACACACACACACACAGCCCCACCTTCAGCTCTCAAACAGCCATTAATGCCCATGCTGTGTGTGACGGGATGTGAAACAACAGTGCGTGGTTGTGTGCGGTTACACACACACACACACACTCACTCACTCACCTCCCTATCTCTTTGTGGATATCATAGTAATCCGTCAAACGCCTCATCTTCCTCAGGATGGTTCCCTCATCCTCCATTGGCTCTTCAGCTTCCTTTCGCTCTGCAGAGAGCACAGACACAGGCGTTTTTATTTGGGTGTGTGTGTGTGTGTGTGTGTGTGTGTTGTGTGTGTGTGTGTGTGTGTGTGTGTGTGTGTGTGTGTGTGTTGTGGGTCGTGTGTTGTACATGTGTGCCAGCATAGGGACAGATGGTTTCATTTTGCAGTCTCAAAAACCTTGTTGTCCCACCCATATGGTGCAGATTTAGAGGTGCAATTTTCAACGACAACTAGCTTACAGAGGTCAGCAACTGCAACTGCATCAGCAACTGGATACAATCTAAACTAAATTAGCAAACGGAGGAAACCATGTCTTTTATTTCTCATTGTGTTATCTCTTTCCTCATTCCACACAGTTATGATCCCTTCAACATGGCACAAATCTGTCTATATGCCACATATGTTTGTGCATACAATGCTGTTAACTGCCGACCTGTGTGAACTGTGAGTTCGGCCTTGCAGGAGTTGGAGCCGGCCAGGTTCTTGGCGGTGCAGGTGTACACACCGGAGTGTTCGGGGCGGGCATTGAGGACAACGAGGAAATATTCTGGGTCGTCGTACACAAACGTGAAGTGGCTGCTTTCAGAGAGAAGCTCATCATCCTGCAACAGACCGATCAATTATTAAAAGGTTTTGGAGTACACTGATAATACTGCTAACTTCAATCTGTTTTCTCTAGCAGTTGAAAATTCCTGGCTGTGAAATTAATGCAAATTAAACAACATTTGACATCAAATTGTCTTTAAACTATTTTGTAGATATTCTAGCATAAAATGACAGACGCTCATTTTCTCACACTCAAACATCGTACCTTATACCACAGAATATCTGGGTCTGGTTTCCCTTCAACCACAACAGCCAGACGGGACGTCTCCCCGACGTGCACGTCCACATCCTCCATGATGGTTTCAAACTTAGGAGGCACTGTGGAAGAAGAGGTAAAAAAAGACATATATATGAATTTATAAGAAGAAACAAGAAATGTAATTTTAAAAGTCATTTTTAAAGAAGTTATTTAAATTTCATGATTCTTTACTTCAAAAATAGCTATGACTCAACTTATATTCTAAACTGCTGTTATTTACTGCTGCCAGGGATAAGTAGTAAGTTGTTACTAAAATTTATGAAGTGGTTCTGGGCCTGGACTCAACTGACCCGCCATGGCCAGCTGAAGCGTGCAGAGGTCACTGCCAAACTGGTTGTTGGCTGTGACCACCAACTGGCCGATGTCTGTGCTCCTGAGTCGCTGGAGCTTCAGCGTGTGCTGATCGTCATCTGGCATGCTCATCTCGCACGTCCCCGGTCTGTTGACCAGCGCCACCCCCCTCCTGAGGAAGACAGAGGCAGTATATCACAGTTATAGACTACAAATCAAGACCTGAACCCCGTTTCCCCAAAGCTTTTTTGTCCTATTCATCATGTACATGCAGGGATCATCTTTGCCTTTAGATGTGATCATACTCCCATTTTGAAATTTCAACTTGGAGTGATTTTGAGTAAATACAATAAACTAAGTGAAGATATGTATTTTTAGTTAGTTTAGTTAGGTAGTTCATTTTTTTGACTCAGGGATACTAAAAAATGAACAAAGCTTTCCTCCAAGAAACTGCAAAACTCCACAGAGAACAACATGTGCTTGAACGTCACATTCTAAATTCTATCAAAGCAATGTGAACCACTGCACAGCAGTGCTTCTCAGTCCTGCCCCTCTGGATCTACACTCATGTTCACATGTTCTATCCAAATATATAGAACTGTCACTGCTGAGAACAGAACCCAGATGAAAACCAGCAGAGCCGGACCCCTGAGAGATTTCTTCTGCAGGGGTTTCTTTGTTTGAAATGAGCTTCCTGCACTTGTCAAGAAATCAGACAATATCTCAGTATTTAAACAAAGATTTAAACAACTCATCAATTCTGCACAACCCCAGTCCCAGGCGTATTACCACTTGTATTATTTTGCACAAAAAATCCTTCCTGCACTGCACAGTGTCTTTTACATACAAGCCCGTTATTTGTCACAAGGGATAGAAGAACTAACCTTTTCCAGGTGATAACCGCATGCACATGGTTTAGCGTGATCGTGATGCTCGCAGGTTGATTCTCAACGACATACAAGATGTCTGGTTTGTCCAAAATGACCGGTGCTTTTCTCAAATAGGGTCCTGCACAAAGACCAGAAGAAGACATTTATATATTATCTGCTTAAAGGGGATTTTGTTTATACAGGTGACAGTGACTTAAAGACTCCTGCAGTCTCGGTACCTCTGTCCAGCAGCTGAATCAGGTCAGTGGAGGGTGACGGCTTGCTCAGTGTCTTGCCGGTGGATGCCAGGACTCTGAAAGCATAGCGCACTCCCTTGGACAGGGAGGTGACGGTGTAGTTGGTCTCCCTCAGGTTAGAGGCCACAACAGACCACTGGATAGAGCCCAGAGGCTGCTGCTGGACCACATACAGCAGGGAGCCGGCATCTGCAGAGAAGGTGTTTAGTCACTTAGTCGAAGAGCTTAAGATGCAGAGACAGAGAGTTTTGTTTTCAAATATGTGTTGATGAGATAAAAAACATCTTAGAATGAAAAGAAAGCAAAACGCCCAAGGCACGTATGCTTTAAATAGTGTTAAATTTAATTTAATCTGCAGAAGAAATGTTTTTTCTCACTAAATAAATGTGCGATGTTCAGGCCAAAGGATCAAATCGTTATAAAGAAGCTCAGTGAACTTACCAAATGAGGGGTCAAGCCTCTTTGGTCTCTTCCAGCTGAGGCTGATAGTTTTGCCTGTAATGGCTTCTATCACTGGAGGGCCATCGGGAGGGTCAGGGACTATATCTGTTTTCAAATAAATAGACAGTATATATACAGTATATATATAGATATACATATGAAGTGGCAATTCTTGTATGTAATTCAAACACTAAGTATCCATCCCCACCTGTAACATATAAATGTGCATAGCAGGCTGCTTTGCCCACTTTGTTGGAGATGACGGCCTTGTAGACGCCCCCATGAGCGTGACAGGTGCTGCGAATGACCAAACTGTGGACATCCCTGTCTGAAGAACAGACACACACGTTAACTTATTCACTATCTCCACCACCAAAAAAAAAAAACAGCTTAGCTTTGTTTGTTATCGGGCCCTTTGCTTACACTGGGTCATTTTGCGTTCTTCACTGCTCTCAATGCGCTTGCCGTTGTGGTACCAGGCCATGGTCGGGTAGGGCAGGCCTGCCACCTTGCACTTCAGCATCGCCTCTTTCCCTTCAATGACCTCCACATCAGCCAGAGGCTTGATGAAGTCCGGCATGGTCCTCCTCTCCACCTCACTCTCCAGCATTTCAGGCTCCTCGGGGATGGATGGCATCTTCTCCAGCTTGGCCCTGCAGGGAGGAAGGAGGGGCGGGTTGAAAGATTGACAAGTTTATTTAATATTTGTAACACAGTTCCCCCCCTTTTAGTGGGATTTCCTTCCTTGAAGCATTTTTCTTTGCCCTTGAAAACAAAAAACAGCTCCTCTTACTTTTATACCGACAGCTTAGTTTTATTTTTCAAAGCCTTTAAAACGACACGGTGGCTCATAGAGATGTTTTCCATATGAATGACGTCTCTTACATGTGAGAGGAGATGGCAGCTCGGGGTTCTTGCATGTAGAGCTCAGCGGTACATTCAGACTTTCCGTGAACATTTTGAGCGATTGCTGTGTAGAAGCCCTCTGTGCTGCTGCTGACGTGGGTGATGACAAGCGAGTGACGACCCCCCTCTTGAAGGATGCGAACGTTATCGCTCTCCTCCACTCGTGTCTCTGAAAGAAATGTTAATGTGATAAAACAAACAGCACACTTCCTCCGAAAAGCCATCGGTGTTAATCATCAAGAAAACACTACACTTACCAAAATGCATCCATGTGACTCGTGGAGCAGGTGACCCGCTCACCTTACAGTCAAACCGGGCGGTGCGACCTTCAATGACCTCCAGGATGTCCAGTTTACGGGTGAACAGAGGCTCCTTGGACGGAGTGACCCACAGGTTAGCGCTCGAGGTCAACTCCTCTGTAAATGCAATGACACACATTTCTAAAGGACTTGCACATGTCAAATCTAGTCAAGCTGGAATAAAAATCTGTAGAAAGATTGGTGCAACTTGAAATGATGCAGCCTATTTTCCATGGTTCATTCATCATGGTGTACTTGTTATTATATAAACAACCATAACCTACTTGGTAGAGCTAAAAAAACAAAAAAGAGCAGCTATGAATATGCATTCGCCATCTTCTATAAACAACTGAGGTAACTGTGTTTGTAGTTTTACCTTTGGCAGTGCTTAGCTTGCAAATGTATGTCCCACTATCATCCTCATGTACTGAATTGAGCAGCAGGCGGCACCTAAAAGAGAAAACACAACAGCCTTGGAAAATAATTAAACTTATCTTGCAAAATAAGTGTTTCACTCACAGTAAAGCAAGACAGAACGATGAATTTTGGAGAGCCAAGATCGATAGACTAAAGGGTTTCAGCAACTGACATCTTTAAAGAATTCAAGAGTTCCAGTTTTCCAGGTTCTTATACATTAGAAAAAGCCTCAACTTACGCTGATTAACGAATAAGCAAAATTGATTTAAAGAAAATAAGAAATGGCGTCAACATCAACCCACCTCTTTCCATCAAAGTGCATCTTACAGTTGAGGAGTGCCGGTTGGATCAGCTTCCCATCGGACAGCCAGTCCACATCCACATTTGGCGGCCCTGTAATGAAGCACTCGAACATGGCCGACTCTCCGGCCCTCACTGCCACGTCTTTCACCTCCCTGGTGATTTTCAGTGTTTGTGCTGCAGGCGCTGATTAAAACACGAATGGAACAGAAATATTACAGGATGTTTGTTACAGCAGGATTAAAACGACACGGATTCACTTCTTCATTACTCACATACGACCTCCACTCTGCACTCCGCCTGCTCGGTGCCATACTTGTTCACGATCTTGCAGACGTAAAGCCCGGCGTCCGACCTCTGAGCTGAGCTGATTCTCATTTCTGTGGTGCCATCATCCGTCTCCTGCACAGCGAAGCGCCCCGCCGTCTTTACGGTGACTCTGTCCTTCAACCTGGGTCAATACAAAGTGGCTGTCTCAGTCGTTTATACTCAGGCGTTTAATAGAGGTTGTTTGTATGTGTGTGTGTGTGTGTGTGTGTGTGACAGGGAAATAGTTAGTGACCTTGACTGAGGTAATGGCTTCAGGTGTCTCCCTAAGATATCCTGTGTGCAATAAAGCTTTCAGAAAAGGAGTCTTACCAGTAAACCATGGGTTTGGGCTGCCCTCTGACCTTCGCTGAGATGATGACATCTTGACACTCAGTTATCCCCTGGTCACATGGTGCCACCTTTAAAAAAAAAAAAAAAAAATCACAACACAGTTACCTAGAAAGGCTCTCTGGCTTAGAATGCATTCGCTTTCATACAAGCAGATCAGACTTAATTTGAACAAGAGCTGTAACTATTAGATGATTAATCATTTTCTGCAGCTACTTTGATGATTCATTTCTCATCTGAGTCACTTTTCAAGCAAAAAATACAAAACACTCAAAACCTCGTCCTCTGTTTCTGCCAACATGTGATAAAGGAGTTAGATATAGCGAGGAAAGTGTCTTTGGGTCGGAAGCAGAGAAATGAAAGTGAAGATCAGATTTGAATGAGATTTTGCTTCTCCTACCTGAAACGATGGAAGCTCTTTGAAGTGGACGCTTTTGCTCGGAGCAGGCGGGCCCCCGACCTCCATCACCTCCTCCTGAGGGCTCAGATACTCCTCATCTGACTGGGCCTGATGACTGACTTCCTGGGAAACAGCTGGTTTTCGAAACTGCATGTGGGTCGGCTCTGGAGGAACAGATGAGTGATAGTGGACGTAAGTATAGCAGAATTTCAAACACACTGCTGCTTTATCTAATTTACTTCTCCTTGGGTTCATGAAAATGTCAACTCTGATTTGCACACTTCTTAATTTGAGTAATTAAGTGCAAATCTCTTTGAAATATGGTTACCACGGCACCAGGGTGGCTCGTTAAACCTTTAGATGGGAACAGTCTGTCAGAGCTCTGATGTTTACAGTCTTTCTGGAGATGACTATCTTTGCCAAGATGGACAGTTGGCAACACAGAGCGGTGAGTTAGAGATGAGTGGGCCACGTGCACCCACATATACACACGCGCATGCACTCACATAGAGCATAGTTCACCTCTGCCGAAGTGACCGTAACTGAACAGATAATGAATTAATCCCTTAATCCCTGACCCAATCATTCGCTTATTCCCATGGAGTCCCAGAGCAGACACTGTGTCTAGACTCCTAGCAGTTTCTACTGAAGTCAGAATGAATTCACAGCTGGGTGGAGAAATATAAAAACACCGCCACCCTGCCTCTCTTTCAGACTTGACATCTGGCACGAGCAGATAACACAGTCAAATGAATAAAATCCATCAGTGGAACAGAATTAAGACATGTCCTTCTTTGAGAAAGACAACAACAGCAGAGTGAATTGACAAAAGTGCATACAAACTACTTATTAAAGTAACTGAACAGTCTGAAAAGAAGGGAAACAGGGTCATCTGTTGTAAGCTGCAGGTGAAAGAAGTCAAAGACAGGCTCATGCAAACGCACAGATCATTAGTGCGCACAGATCAAAAAAAAAAAAAAATCATGTAGACATCTGTATATATTCAAAAACAGAGTTATGGCAATAAAACATCAACAAGATTCCCTCTTCACCAAAAGACACAATCTATGTCGAGTTATTAAGTTAAGTAAGTGTTCTGTTGATTCTGTCATTACGCTGGTACTAAAAAGGAAAAAAATAACAAAATAACCTACCTAGAGTCACATCTCTGAGCAGCGTCCGTGCACCAGGGGATAACTCCCGGGAGTATTTAGGTAAACCTGCCAACTCTTACACAACCGCTGCACAGTCTGAGCCAGCTAACCTTCGCTTTCAGCCTCGTCCTCTACTCTCTCCTCTGCTTCCCGTCACTGTCATGCCCATATTCTCTAACACTGCTGACATCCTGAAGCTCACACAGTAGTTGCTGAAAAGTTGCATATTGTCTGGATTCATTAAGGTTTTGGTGATTATTATACTCCACAGAGAACGATGATATTGTGAAATGTACAAACAGATGGGAATTATGAAACTTTTTTTTGATTTTTTTTTTTAAAGAAATGACAGTAAAACAGTATTAATCTCCTTCTTGATGTTGAGCTGACACATTTTGTATTCTATAAATCATTCTCTCCCACTATTTGGCTCGCCGTGTTAAAAATGTACTGTTTCCAGCTAAACCAACTAAAATGACTAATAATCTCCCACCACACTTTGACAACTCCAACTCCAAGCATGTAATGTAGAGAGATAAAAAAACTTGCAGCAGTAATCTCTCGCAGGGGCATAAAGCAGACTGCAATTACCAGAGAGAACAAGAGGGCGGCTAAAAATACTCCTTAGACTCCACAGGCCTAATATGGCAACACAGGCCCCGTGCTGCTGGTGAGACAGTAGCAGAGTGTACGCTCACATTTGTTGACAAAACTGTGGAAGAGCAGGTTGCACTTACACAAGCTGAATCGAACTTTTCACACACACACACACACACACACCACACACAATATAAACACACATCAACTGCAGGCGCATTTATAACACAAACCTTTTCCAGAAGGAATATTTACTTTGTTCTCTGCTGATTCTGAATGCCACGGCTGCCTTTAAGACTCCAGAGACCTCTGTGTGACGGGGGCAGGTCTGCGTTTTGAATTGGCGCCGAGGGGAGCTGGGCGCTTTTAAGAATTAATGGGTTGCTATGGCAACTATCGCTGCGAGGACCCGCGGTCGGGATGCTGAGCTCCAGCAGGCCTTTGTAGTCATTAAGACAGAATGTCAGGCGGAGGAGGGCTGGCAGTGGATTAAAGCGAGTTTGTGTGTGAGTCAACATGTTCATGTGTTTCAAGGAAGGTATCATTTTTCATGTGCCTCAACGCCTTTGTCTTTAAATCTGTGCTACGTGCGTGAAAATGTGCCGCTGTAACATCAAATCTAACAGCAAACCCCTCTGCATGGGATATCCTCCCATCTCCGGTCTGGTCTCACCTGACTGGATGTAGAGCGTGGCGCTGCAGGACGCTCTGCCCGTTGCGTTGACAGCTGTGACGCAGTACGAGCCGGCGCTGGTCGGCCTCATCTGCTTTATCAACAGACTGTGCCTCTCACCCTCAGCCTTCACCACATGGAAGGCATCGCTCCGTATCTCCACATTATTCTTCCTCCATGTCACTGAGAAGGCAGAGATGACAAACGGCCAGTAAAACCCTCCCACAGAAAATACAAATATAGCACAATCCACCTTTCAAAGATGTGGCATGAATAAGGCTCTTTGTTTTTGGTTATTACATTTCCCAAAGAAATATACCAAGGTTTTCTTTCTTTTAAGATGAATTTATAAAAAATTATAAAACAGAATTTGATGTACCCACATAAAAACTGTGTTTTCTACCACACTTTTTCAGTAAACATTTTCCTCAGATTGAGATTTTTAATTATACAATATTGATTTCTAATTTTCAAAATAAAGAGATTTAAAAAAAAAAAAAAAAAAAAACAACAGCAAAAATACAAAAAAAAAAAACAAAAGTCTTTTAATTAACATACAGGATGCTCTCAGTTGTACCTGTGGGGGGTGGGCTACCAGTGATGTTACATTTCAGTGTGACCTCCGAGCCGCTGGGTGCCGTGGTGTCCTCAATAGGCCTCTCAAACCTCGGGCCCTCAGCTGGCTCCTCGTCAGCGGACAGGTAAGAGTCATCGGATGAGCCCCCTGGAGACGACAGGTCACGTTTATGAGGACCTGCCCGTGCTCCGTTACCTGGTTTTGTAAATGGGTCGGGCTCCGAAATGAGTCATGGGCTAGTTTCCTTTTTTTGGGTCCTCACATTAAATGAGTTCACTTGTTGAGTCTGGACCCCGCAGCAAGGATTGGATATGATTAATTTTCCACGGTGGACAACATAACAGATACACGCTGTACTTTTTTTGTTCAGGATTAGATCCATAACTACGCATGTTTGAAGTCTTCAGTCTCTGTTGATACTCTTTAATGTTACTGTGTGCGAGGTGAGTAGACCCCGACCTTTTAGACCGCTGGCCCTTCAAACCACAAAATAACAGTTATATATTTCTGTGAACTGTGTGAAATTTTTCTTACTGTCTCAGATTGTTTCATTTATTGATTTTAATGGGCCTAAAAAGATGAATTATCTATAATTTCACATTAAAAAAAAGAAGCATAAGAAGGATCCAAGCCCCAACTAGGGGACCCTCACTTGGGCTTATTACTTTACATTCTTATAGGAAGTTGGTTTATATGCTGGGTTCACAAACAGAGCAGACAGACATGGTTATAGCGTCTAGGATGCAGATTTTTGAAGGGATGTTGTGCAGCTGATACTTTGGCCAAGAAGACAACAGCAGTTGGGTCAAGCAGGTAACAGCCACCATTATATTGAGAAGCCTGAAAGACCTGTCAATCAAAGCAAAAATGCCACCTAAAAAGACAAATAGAAAAATATGGATTTGGTGTTTTTCATCTTCTCATCGACTCTGGTGCAGACAGTCTTTTCAGGGCCAGCAGCTACGTCTTCAGGCACTTCTGTATTGCCTTCATTATTCATCTGTGGTGGCTGCTGCTTGGTCTGATTTAGACTTTCACAGAGACGCTGATTAACAATCATAAAATATGTCCTACCTTCCTCTGGAGACCGGGGGTGAGCAGAACGACCCCTCCTGCTCTTACGTGCTCTCCCCTCCTTCCTCCTGGTCCTGCTTTCCTCGTTGCTCCTGTCTGCAACACATTCCGTCTCCATGGGTTCATCCTCCACCAGGATAGTGGGGATGTTCATTTTCAAGGCCGGAGACGCCCGCCCCACCTCCGCCTTCCTCCTTTTCAGGAGGGGGCTGATGGAAGGAGTGGGTGATGGGGTGAGCCGAGGGGGCTTGGGTGGATATTGGGACCCTGGTTCCCTCACAGTGACTTGGGATGCTCTCTTTCCGTTGGGACTGTGGGATCTGTGGTCTGTCTTGTTGTCCATCTTGGTGTCTCTCTTTGAGTCCGTCTCCAGGTCTCTTGATGATGAGGATTTGTGGGACGTGGCAACAAGTGAGTCTTTGTCAGCGGCTGGAGAGCTTTGTAGTTTTTCCCTGTGTGCAAAGACAAGAAAACTTATGTAACACTGACAACATGTCAACTGATGATCTTCCATTCTGTATCCAATTTTGTGAGGAATTTACTAATCTGACAACGAAAATACAAAAAAATCAGATATCATATCATTTTTTAAAAATACACAAATTCATGAGTATAGATCATCTTCAAACCTGGTCAGGCTTGTCCTTGTGGCTGTTGGCAACGGTTGCCTTGGTAACTGGTGAACTGGTGCCGTCGCCATGGTAACAGAGCTTTTCCCTGTGCTTCCCTGCGATGAGCTGTCCACTGCTTTCCCCTGTGAATCTGGCTGTGTCATCTTATCTTTCACAGGGTTGTTACTTTGATTGCCCAGATCTCTGCCTGGGGCCTGGGGAGAAATCTGCAGTCTGCTGTCCCCCTCCCTCCCTCCAACTTTTCTTTCCTCCAAGGCTCGCTCCCTCGCCTCCAACTTTTTAACCACTTGGGGAGGAATGGGCTCTAGTTTTCCAGTGGTCAGCCTCTCTTTCTGTGACAGCTGCTCAGTGGAATATGCCTTCTTCAAGCTCGGTTTCCCCACAAGTTTCTTGATCCTCTGGAGCTCTTCGGTGAACTTGCTCTGGTAGCTCTGGACCCTCTGGGAGTAGCTCGTCTTGTCCTCTAAAGAAGAGGCCCGTTGCTTGAACACTGCTCGCTTCTGAGCTGCGCCATGCAGGATTCGGCCCTCCTCTTTGCTGGGGCCTCCTGTCTTCTTTCCGCTGTCGTCCGAGTCGAAGGAAGCTGCCCGTCCGAACCCTGAAACCGGCCCGACTCCTCCTGGCAGATCCACACTCGCCCTTCGTTCCTCAAAAGCGCGGACCTTGTCAAAGATCTTGGGCCCTGCACGAGCCAGTTTGGGTGTCATAGTAATACTGTTAACATTAGCCGACTGTTCCGCTTTAGAAGAGCAGGAATCTGAAGGTTTGGTTTTATCCAGGTCTTGGTTTTGGGTACTGATGCTGTTTTTGTGTGTAGTGGGAGGTGGCTGGGGAGAAGACAGGGGGACACGGGAGGAGAGCCCCTGTGATTCGTCAGCAGTTTGAGTCCTGGAGGGGTGAGGATTGAGGGGAAATGGAGGTGTGAAATTAGAGCTCTGGTGCTGTTGCCATAGATGTTGGAGGAGTAATAGAAAAGCTGATGAATGTCCCTTTGTGTCATTTTGTTTTGTTATGTTTTCATATTTACCAATGAGTCCCTTGTGTATCGTCTGTGCTCTTTTGTGTCTCATTTTCAGAGAACAACACATTAGACAGTGTAAAATGAAATGACAGAGAGAGGAATAAAAAAATAACAGACATAATGTTCCCACATATAGGATTTCTGAAAAACCTAATCCAACTGTGGTGAAGTGGAAGAAACTCTAAGATACTGATAACTGGAAACTGTAGCATGTTGCAGCAACACAATTGCAGATTTACAACATGAACTTGTACAAAATGCCAGGAAAGGTGCCCCTGCTTTAACTTCAAATTCAAAAATATCATGCCAAAAAAGAACCTGTGAATCACATGATCATTAATTTCTGAGAATATTCATGCTAATATTAGCTTGGACCAAAGCCAGCAACCCATGCATGCCACGGCAAACCTATAAAGATATGGTGTTAATCCAAAAGTGAGGGGCTGCTCTGGAAAACATGCAGTGGGTAAAAAGAGTAATCACAGTTTTCAGAAGTGCTGTATAATATGTATCTGCAGGTTGTACCATTGTGTCCTCTCTAATGGCTATAAGAAATATCAGCAATGATATTTTAAGACTTGTTAGGTTGAAATCAAACCACACTCACACCAATAAAAAGTCAAAGGAAAGTGTGACATCGAAATAAAAATGGGAAGTAACAACACTGGTTGAAAAAAGGCTTAAATATGTGAAATGAAAAAAATTAATAATTTTGTAATTTACAACATATATAATACAATTTTTGTGAGTTGGGTCTACGGAGGATACAATGTCTTTTCTTATGTGTCAGTTTTCTTTGCAATTTGGAGTTTGTGGCGAGTCTTTGTTGTTTTGTGAAATCCTCAAATCAAAAAGCCATGTGCTATAACGGCATAGAAAATGTTCTCCCTCTGTAGAGGCTGAACATGCTCCCATAGTAGTCGCTGCCTACAGAAACACTTTCCTCTGACCCCTGAACAGGCCGGGCCAAGTTAGCGTGAGACGCCCGGATCAGCGGTTCCACACCCAGGTGACGGACAGGGGGGGCCCCCTCAGCGGGACCCCCACCGAGAGCTTGCCTGGCTGGGTTTGTGGGGTCCAAGTGGGGCCCCGGAGGGCGGGAGCCCAAAGTGCGGAGCTCTCGCTCCACCACAGGGTCGTAGGCACCAGGGAGGGTGGCCCTGCGATCTGAAACATCTGGGTTGTAGTCCATCAGCCGTCCTCCCTCACCTGCAGAGGGATACAGAGAGATGTTTGAGTACAGTTTAGTTATCACACAGTGTACTGCCTGAAACAGCACAACGTCCTTTGAACTGTCAATCAGGCTGGTCTGAATTTAAAGGATTGGTGTTTCTGCTTACTGTCAACAAATCCCATGAAAAGACCAAAGAAAAAATTTCCACCTCTCCTGCCTCATCTATGGCACTTTAAAGCCTAAACCCAGTGGTTCCTATTGCAGGCGTCAACACAAGTCACAAATATGTACTCATATACTTTCATTTTACTACATGTTCCTCCATGTGGAGGTTTGTGGCACACCGGCTTTGGATCCACAGGAAACATTTCAGCTCATTGTTGGATCTGGTTCGTTCGTAGGATTTGGTGACAATAAGTCAAATGTAAAATATCTCCAAAGCCCTTCCTAATTACCCTTCTGTACTGTAAATACTACACATTTTAATTTTTAGACTTTTTTTTTTTCTTTTAAAAATATTTTATTTACTAACTATAAAATGCATAACAGCTTTTAAGTAATAGAGGCCTATATTTTGCTTTAATGGCTGTAATACTCAAACAATGTAATTCATTAACTGAAAGATGACGCAATACAAAGAGCAAGAATCCTGAGTTGGTAGAAAATGACTGAGGTAGAATGGAGTGCAGGAACCTCATTAAGCATGAAAAGGGTAAGATGGATAAAGAGTCTATTGATTGGTTGAAAACAGGAAATGAAACAGAAAGTGTAAGCGCTACGTTGTGGAGCGTGCACCACTTAGAACGATCCTCCCCCATCGCAAATCAGGTAGTGATTGACATTTTAGTGATGAGCGACAGAGACAGGAATGCTTTGGCAGCGAAAACAACGAGCAGTCAGCATCTTTCATTCACCACGGAAACCTTGAAACGGCGATGGAGTCGAGGGTGTAAAACGTAGACTCCTACTGCAATCACAAACGATACTGACTCAGCAACATGTTCATAAAACAAACTGCATCAGGTCCTCACGAAAAAAATTAAAAAGAGAAATCTTTATAAAGAGCCACAGAGGAAAATGTTACGCACTTCAAGGCCTTGACATATTGAGCTTAATTTCTCTGTGAGGTTGGACACCACCTTTCAGAGCAGGCGGATCAGGCTTTTAGCGCCGGAGGGTTGTGAGGCTAATGGAGAGTGTAATTTTCACAGACAGCATTGTCTCATACAAATCCTCAAGATCGAAACAAGGTCCATCTGGACACTGAAATGAGTCTTCTGCAGAAATACATCATGTGGGAAGAAATTGCATCTTGTTTGTCTTTAACAAAGCTTTCTAGCTTTTGTATGCAGTGGAAGGAAGCAGGGTCTGTTTGAACAAATGATGTATCACCTCATCTGATATTCTCTGTTTTTTTTTTTTTTGTTGCTTATGTCTAGAGGGACGTGATGAGGGTGTAGTCAGCCCGCCAACACGAAAGCTTAGAAAGTGCAAACACTCTGTACAAGCGAGGGAAGAATATAAAATTTCTCTGTGGTAGAGGAGAAGGGTGTCAATATTTCTGATCTATATTCAGACATCCTGTTGCCTGGTTGGGAACGGGTGCTGAGGGCATGCAGGTTCTGTGACGCCAATGCACCGACACCACTTTAGCAAATGAGCAAATGTTCTTTTGGGAATTCTTTTCATCTATGCAATACTAACAGGAAAAGGCTCATTAGCTTCTAATTGGTTAATGCCTGCCGCTCATCAAATCCTTTTTTACATTTGCAGTTTGGACATTAAGAGATCAAGAGTGAGTGAATCAACATTTCTTTGCCTCCCGTCTTTAAGAAAAAACTTTTATTTAACCAGGAAAGGTCCTCAGTGAGATTAAAAACATCTCCTGGATAAGATAACAGCGCCAAACGAAAATGAATTGACTTTAAGTTTGATAACTGACTCATCGTTTCACTGGCTTATCAAGCAATACCCATCATACAAAATTTACAGCTCCTCAATTGTGAGGATTCTGTGCTTTTTTTAACCTCAGTGTAAAATGAATATATTGGCGTGTTTGTTGGACAAAGAAAGCAAGAAGATGCTCTAGGAAAGTGTTTAAAAAAAATATATATTTCTGACACTTCTGACTAAATTATTAATAGATTGATTCAAAAATTGTCGACAGATTCATCTTTACTATAATCATTACTTGCTGCCTAAGAGGACAGTTTGAACAGGGAAATAGTTTCCCAGGTGATGTCTTTAAATGTCAGGTTGTGTCCAGGCAACAGTCCGAGACCCCCCCCCCAAAAAAAGACATGATCAAATTAGTTGTCAATTAATTTCTTTTCTTTTGACTGATTAATCAGCAAATAATTGTATTAAATTTTCAATAATCTACATTTATATCCTAATTTAATCAGACTGGCAAAGCACAATATAGTAAAAATAATCACCGTCATTAGCTTCAGCCTCATTTATAGGCAGAATCAGCTCCAGTTTTCTGGGCTGTGCTCGTTCCCTGTGGAGGCACATAGTGAGATCCAGACCTGAGACAGGTTCCCTGCTGGAAACTAGGGCAGTGTGTCACACTGTTGCATCACACCAGGAGCGATTAATGCATTCTGCCGTATCGGATTTCATCCAACGCACGTCTTGGGCCAAGATGATAACGACCGTCCATTAAATCTATCAATCCACACTGAATCATAATTTTGTAGAAGTGTGTTTTTGGCAGTGATGTTGTTGCTGCAGTAAATCATATTGACTATCAGCTCATAAATAAGGGTTCAGAGCTACGGAACATGTGCATGCTGAACTCACAGACTGGAAGTGTGTTTGCAGCTTTAACAATAAATAAATTCAAAAAGGAAAAAAGCAGAAATGTCAGTTGTAAAGAGCTAATCTAAGACGCTGAAAGTGTACAGAAAAATCTGAAAGATTTTCAATAAAATACCTGAAGGTCCTCTCCCTCCGGCCTTGTCTTGGTGCCTCCCGGGCCCTCCTTTGGTTTCCATCTGAGGTTCTGTGGTCTCATCCTCTGTGGTCTCAGAGTCTGAAATAAAAACCAGCAGAACACACAGATGGGTTAAGGTGGAAGGTGAAAATTCAGTAAAGAGAGAAATTGAGGTGGAGGAGGAAAAGAGGAGGCTGAAAACAACAACAGAGTCCGGGTGAAAATGACACTTCAGATTTGCTTAGCAGCAAACACTTTGATGGGTCCTTGAAAAGAGCCGCAGAGAGCCCCCAGAGTGAAATAAATGGGTTGAAGCTCGAGCGTGACATGAAGCCAGCTGTGGCTTATAAAAATACACAGCTGATACATGAGGGAGAGCGGTATGTATAAATGCTCTTCCCTCAGGTCTGAATCCATTTGACTTTGGTAATAAAACAGCAGGGTGAGCTGAATTTATGAAGCTTCATTTGTTTCTTTTTGTCCTTTTTTTCCCCATTTTAATTGATTCAAAAACACATCACCTATTAAACAAAGCAAATTTAGATGATTCAAATGTTAGAGAAATAGCAGGTATTAAAAAGTGATTTACTTTTCTTTTTTCAAAATATTTTGATGAAAGAACCAAATTGAACTTTGGTCAAAATTATGGGATGAACGCTCGATCAGTGGGAGTGAAAACAACACAAACTGATATTTCTGTGGAGCAGTGAAGAGAATGGCAGCCATTTAGAAAATGACATGATAAACGGGAGATGTGTTTCACAGAACATGAAACTTAAACCACAAAAACGCAATCCATGTCCACAAAAAGAAAGAGGGATGATAATCACTTGACTGTGGTCTTGGTTTTATACAGAACATTCAAAAACAGAAAGAAAAAACAAATATAAGGGTGGACACATAAAATATCATGAGCAAGCTTAAATATTAAGAGCAAGAAAACACAATAAAGGGAAAAGGACTGAGGGGAACAGAAGCCACAGACAGGGTCATAATAAACCACATCTCTGTGGCTGAGATCACGTTACATCAGCAGGGTGAACAGATGAAGTCAGTGAGGGATGAGGGAGAGAGGGAGAGAGAGAGAGAGAAAAAAAAACACAGGCAGGAGATGAATCAAGACAGGCAGGTTTACCATAGCTTTGCTTTCGGCAGGAGCGGAAAACTTCGCTTCCATAGTGGCAGCAAGAGAGGGCAGACGGGAGAGCACCGTTACTATGGAAACCACCATCTCTCTCACCCACACGACCAATCCTCTTCGTACCCATTAGAGTCTAAAAATCACCAGCCAAACTGCTGGGTGGCTGACAGATATGTTTACTGGTTAGAGAGCTCGTGAAGGAGGAGGAGGAGGAGCGACAACCACAAAGCAGGTTGCACCTCATCGCGCCTCGCATCAAGTCAGATCCTGATTAGATCATTCCAGAAGGTAAGAAAGCTAGTGGAACATGAACAATCACCATTAACTCATTACACTGCGAGCTGCATGTGTGTGGTTTCGTGGGCGTGGGTATGTAGATCCACCCATCTGTATCAAATGAAGTTAAATAGCTTGCACACCAGGCCAGGGGAAATCGATTCAGCCATGTACTTATGAGGAAATATACTTTATTTCTCACTGTATAGCCTGGACTTTAATGTAAATATGATTTGGAGTCGAGTGCATCTAGCCTCGGTTTTGGCTTGAATCATAGCCTGCTTAAATATTGACAAATATTCTCCCATAAACCACTGAGGCCAGACATTATTCACCCAAAGATTTTATGCAGAGAGGCAACAGCGTGATTACTAAAATATTGCATTGTGGGGGTGGATGTACAATAATAAAACCCACTGTCGTTGTAAGCAGTCAAGCAGTAAAAACATAAATACACTCAAGCAATATAGATGTTCTACAACAGCAACTTTCATATATAAAAGAGTTATTAGAGGAATAAATCAAAATGAAGCACATGCTGTTGGAGGAAAAAGGAAAAGGCCTGAGGAAAAAAAAAAAAAAGGATAAAGCTACTTTACTCTGGATTTTCAACGGAAAAGAAAAGAATAGACAATAGAATACAAGAGAATCGGTGTAAAGCTCATACTGACAACACACCATGGGTAAATCTGCCAAATGTCCGTGTGGAATGCCCAGTTCTCTGAAACAAGATACAAAGTACAATGCATTATTCAACAGTGAACTCAGGCAAAGATTATGCTTCACATAAAACACTACAAAAGGTCCCTTTTACCCACAAGTCCCGCTGTTGTCACATCCTTAACTCTAAGTAGTACAATGTGTGAATAGTAGCATGATCTTTCACTTATGATTGATTGACTTTTAACCATATCGTAACTGCACAACAAGAAACACCGAATATCATTGCTCATGTTTCTCCATTTGCTGATGAAGCCAGTAAGTGGACTTTTGAGTTCAAGTTTAGATTTATAATAAAAGAAAAATGCACATAAGTTGGAAAGTCCTGTCCAGAGGCCCATTTCATAGAGGGAATTCAACTTTCAACAAATCCAGAGTTCTACTTACAAGGGCCGCAAGTAGTGATGTGTCAAAATGAGCAGGATGGGAAATGATGTCATGTTGCAAATCGCGGATTGTTTGGCGAAATGTGACCCTGGATCAATATCCTAACTCTCAATTTTTCCCATCCATTTTTACTTTGAATCCATAAAGTATTTCATTAATCATTCGTTTATCACAAATGGTAAAAACAAGTCCAATACCAACAATACCAAATATACCAAAGAAATTTGGTCTACTCGTGGTTTACTATAAGACCGATACACAGCACATCTTCACACGTGAGAAGATGGAACTGGTATTTTTGGTAGAAACAACTATCTAGACGACAGACTTCTGGAAATCTGTAACATGAGTTGATCCTATCATCGCGATAAGATTACACCACCAGACCATTAATGATAACATTGAAATATCACCCAGCCGTATCTATAATAAAATGAAACATATCTGACAAACTCTCCAGGCCATGTTTAAGTGAGTGTCCCTGCTGATAAAGCAGTTGTTGAAACTGCTTCTTGGACAGTCTGTCAATCAGCACCAAGGAGAGCTCCTCAGAATGACTCACTTCTTTGCAGCGAATGGAAAGAAGCGAAAGTGCAAACTGAAATGACTCATTTCACACTCATTTCCCCCTACGTTTTGCTGCGCACTCCCCATTGGTTAATGCTTTCCGTGTCAGGCAATTTGATTAACTGTTGCCTGGTGGTAACTGTTGTTTGACAGACTCTGACTAGAAGCTTCCACCGTTGTCGTGATCTCCATTGTTATGGCCTCGAGGCAATCATATCAGCAGAACACAGCCACGAACAGCATCCTTTTGAAAAGGCTGAATTTGGCAAATACTTCAAAAAGAAAAAAAAGATTCTATGGGTATAATCCAAATCCTACTAGCATGATTCCAACAAATCTGCTGCTGAAAGTAAAAGGACACATCTCCAGGGTTTGATATTGATGCAGAATTGAGAGGAGGCAAAGCGACCATCAGAAAACCGGCTTTGCTCACTTCAGAGCTGCTGTGACTGTCTGCCCTGATTCTCGTGTCTCCACGGAGTGTAGCCTACTGACACACTTTTCATATGCTCCGAATTTGGGGAACCTGCTATATGAATTACTTATTAAACAACAAAACTGTCATGACTGCCAAGGCAAGATGCATATTTCACGACACAGAATGTGCACAAAGACACAGAGGGAGCAGAGCAGAAATTTGGACGGTTTGATGTCGTGAAAGTGGATTACTGTGCCATTTTAGTTTCGGTCTTAATTTTCATTTTTTAGACTGTGCAAAAATACATTTTTCTATCTGGCAGGCAGTTTTTCTGGGCTGTCTTTCTTTTTTAGGTTGTCCTGATTTGTCTTAACTTGTTGACAGATATTAGACAACAAACAGCAAGCTTCACATCTATCCATAGATTTGCTCCATGAGCATTTCCCCAGCAGAATTGAATGCTAGGTCGTTTTTAGTATATGTCCTAAAAATACTTCCTAAAATGTTTATTTTACCAGCGTTATCTTCTACAAATTAACACATTTGCATCTCATCATCAGGTGAAGGGTGTGGCATGACATCTCAATATGTAAAAACCTACTAATCCCAATGAAAAACAACATACATATGGAAAAATAACACCATCATTAAATGTGGTTTCTTCTCCATAAAGGAGCAAACTCACCTGAAATCTCTTCTTTGACCAGATTTTCTTCATCTTGAAGAAGTGCGTCCTGTCAAACGTGCGAGATTACCTGTGGCATGGGCTCACAAAAACATCCTTACAACCCGAAAAAGCCCAGGGTGTGGCATTAACAAAGAAATTTAAAAAAAAATTCAAGATTCAAAACAGGATTCGGCTGCCTTTTGTGCGTGGGTGTGTTTATTCTCCAGTCTGGCAGCAAGACGGGGAAAATGAGAGAGAGAGAGAAAGAAAGAGAGGGGACGCAAATAAACCGGAGCCAGGTGTCTTTGTGTCTGAGTGTGTATCCGCTGATGTGAACCGCGTCCCTCTCTGACGTAGAGGCTGCCGTTAGAGAGGCAATTCTCAGCTGGTTTGTCCAACTCCCCCCTCTGTCGGTTCTGCCTCGGTCGAGAGCGCACTCAGTACAAGAGGAGGTGGGGGTTGGAAGTCTCAGCAGAAGGGGGTGTGTTGGTCTTGATTGCAGTGATGAGATTGGAGAATAAGAGGAGGAGGAGGAGGAGGAGGAAAGAAAATGAGGAAGAAAACAACTGGCTTCAGCAGAGCATGTTGACTTTTTTTTTCCCCCCTCAGCAGCAGGAGTGAAGGATGAGAGTGAGAGATAGCGAGATAGAGGGAGAGGAAAAAGACAAAGAAAAGAGACAGAGAGTGGAGGCGAGAGCAAGACACAAGCACAGTGGGGAAAAGATTCATGGGGGAGGAGGCAAAACAGGGGAGAAACAGGAAGAGAGAGCTAGAGGAAGAGGCACAGATGACAGGACAGAGGGGATGATGGAAAAAGGGGGGGGGTGATATATATCTGTCTTCTTAGAAATATGAATATAAAATATACTCCATTCTTATACTTGTCAGTCTATTTTCTATTCTTTGTTTTCCTCTCTGCGCAAGCCCCCAGCAAAACCCAGAACCAATCAATTATTTATCTATATTCCTATGTCTGTAAGCTTTAACCAGTGATAGGGTCAAGGCTACCACAGCATCCAGCAGCCGAGGGCTATTTGGACTGGAAAGGCAAACACGTTTCTCCCACTGGATTACAGCATGATGCATGTGTCTTATTTCTAAGGCACACAACAAGCAGCAGCCACTGTCCAACCTAATAATAATAATAATAATAATAATGGTTATTTTCATTATAGGTTTGTCTATTAAATGATGAAAAATACTGCAAAATGCTAATTGCAATTTTCCAAACCCCAAAGCAATGTCTTCAAATTGCTTTTTTTTTCATCTCACCAATAATGAAAAACATAAAAAAAAAAAAAAGAACAGGAAAATGAAACAAGTAAATGTTAAATGAATGAAAATTTCAGGAATAATGACAATAACGAACTAAGCCTTTAAAATTATAAGTTGATGTTTTGTTTAAGAGCAATGGAGCAAGTTGTAAACACAACATTAGCATACTTTCACTTCAAAACGTTTTGGCAAGCACAGTAGCTGCTTATATGCTCTCCCCTTTAAGCGCCGGTTTAACTGGCACCAACTCCTGAGAGAAATATCTGGCTTTAGGTGCCAAACGCTCCATGCTCACAGGACAGTGGCTCACCTTGTCCACCTGTCTACTTGTAGTGTGCAGTGGCTTTAGCGAAGATCTTTTTTCACTGGAAACAGCCGCCCACTGCAGCTGGATACATAGTGAACCAGAACAAGTGAAGTTGCAGGCATTAGGACCAAAATGATGAGCTGAAAAACGCCGCACACCTGAGGCTGTACAGTCAGCTGATAATTCACATTACTAAGTCATTTAATCCATCGCTGATACAAAAATAAATCAGAGCAAAACTGGCACATTTCAGCTAATCAGACCTGAATGGTTCACCCCATCATCCACTATTGTCTCATCTTCATCTCACTAAACCATCATTGATATAATACATATATCTATTTCTATATAGAGGCCTGTATATCTCAGGCAAAGGGAATATTATGAAACGCTCTCCTCCAGATGTCTGATTTGTTGAGCAAACTGCTTCCCACCCTCTCCCACCTCCTTCAAACTTCTCTCTGGCTCTAATACGCACTCTGACACACGTTAATTGTTCTTTCAGACACATCTGTGCTCCCCACACCTCCTCCATCAAACGGAGCTAAAAATAATTACAGGCAGACCCAGATCTCACTCTCCAACTAATAACCCAGAATCCTCATCCACGTATCCACACAGCTCTTCCATCCCCGACTTGCTACACTGCTCTTTAGCGTTGTTAAGTGAGGCTTGTGACTGTTTATGGCCTTGTAAACACAGAATCAATAGGTGAGATTTACTCCTGCCATCATGAATCAGGAGTTACTCAGTGGATTTTGATTCTTTTTTTATTTCTCTCCATTTATCTGATTATCAAGACATCCCTGACTAGATTTGTATTTAAATAGACATCCCTTTTTCACTAAAGACAAACCTAGATGCAGTGGATCACAGTTTGCAATTGTTATTTTAACAAACCTCCCTCTCTTCACCCTCGCCTGCCTCGCACTCCTCCTCCATCCATCACCGGTGAGAGGCATTCGGTCCGGCAGAAAGTGCAGCGATCAATACCGATGCTTTATGCGTGATACGGGATACACCCCCAAGTAACAGTTCAAACGGCCCCCGGATCAATAAGCCCATCATAACATGAGATTCCATGACCATCATCCACTGAGAGGCCAGATACGGTGGCAAAGCTTCCATTTCACGCTGCTTGGAAAGATCTCTCATGAGGTCGAGTTTTTATGCTCGCTAAAAGCCACCACGACTCAGCTTCAACCGGTCTCGGGCTGGAGATATCATACAATATCAGCCATTAAGAAAAGATAATTAGATTCTGTCGGTGCATGTCATTTATCTTACTCTGAATCCAGATTGCGTGATGGTTCAGGAGGTGACACTGTCCTCAGCGCTGCTGAAACCTGCAGTATGCTCGGAACTGGACATAAGCCAATCCCCATTATTGACCCACAACATGTATCAGACATGCCTGTGCATATCAGATTTAAACCTCTCTGCTCAATCTACGGCTACAAAAATTGGCTTCTGCAATCTCAAAACAGATGGAGAAATCATAGACACTGAATGAACATTAAAAAAGAATTTGGACAGATGCAATTTGGACCACGCTTTAGTTTAATTATCTTAAAACAACAACGAGAGAGTAAGCAGACTTCACGGAAACCCATTGATTTTGTGACAGAGGCTGCATTCTGTGGAGCGGCCTTGATGAATGCCTCCCAGGCATACAGCTTTATCAGCAGCAAGTCTGGCATCATCTCCTCACAAAGGAAAACAGATTCTGCTGCTGTTACATCCCACTGTGATCACACTGCTTCTGTTTTTTCATTACAGACCACATCAAACCAGACCTTCCATATCATATTAACTACTTTACTTTGTTTTTGTTTTTTTTCCATATAATTTTTCTTTAAAAAAAGGCATTGGACTGTCCTATCCTATGTCCACCTGGTGTTCATCCAGTGATAATAGAATATTCAGTCTTTCTCTAAAAGAAAGAAAAAAAATACAAGGGACAAAATACAAAAAGTTGGGAAAGTAGCACATGCATGCTCCAGCGGTCTTGTGCTCTCACAACTCTTTATACAATCAACTAAATCACAAAGAAAAATGCTGCAACAATAACCACACGAAAAAAACACAGGCCAGGAAACGATGAGTTCTCGCCATCATTGAAGGGTTTTTAAAAAAGAAACAGGAAAATATACAAGCATTGTTATGTGAATGCCATCTGATCGCTGCATTGTAGTCTTAGGCTAAAGCATAGACCAATTTCACAACCACCACTGGCAGCCACTCATCTGCACAATGGAGAAGAAACAACTCCACTAAAGCTGACTCTTCTTAATATGCCACCAAAAAACCCTTTAGGCGGCAAATGTGAGAGGTGGTATGTTGACTCAGTTCATATGGGATCTGATCTGGAAATCCCAAATGACAGTGGCCAATGTTGACAGTCACACTGCAACCTGATCCTACCACCTAATCCGGACCAAATCCCTCAGGGTTCCTGTGAATGACTGTGTACCAGCGGGATGGAACACAAACACGTCCTCAGCCAAACCAAACACCGGAGAAACAAGCGTTTTGGCTTCACCCTCACATATTGCCTCAGCTGCCTTGTGAGAATAGAGAACCTAATTAATTGTACTGTATCCTTAATCCACTTGAAGATAATATTTCGGGAATGTGAAATCATCAAACAGCTATAGAGTATCTCCGCTCCAGTGTGCCAAATCTGAGCTGGTGGTGGTCCAGACAAGAGGACCGGGTCGATAAAAGATGGTGAGAGCAGGGAAGCCATGCTGTGTGTTGCCTCGAACAGACACCGACTGTGCAGACAAACAGGTTTAAGCTTAAACTGCTGCACAATCATCCATAAAAATCCAAAAAGGTGCACAAGACGTTTCAGGTAGTTTGCATGTTTGTATTTAGAACTGAACTGGTTTTTTGGACTGAGAGGGCAGGATGACCCACAGGAACAATAAGAGTATTTATAGGCTATAATATTCATATTTGCACCATGCCAAAGAGGACTGCTGTACTTTAAAGTAAAGCTTGCAGGAAAAAAAGGCTAATCTGAGAGCATACAAGAGAGACAAACTAAATCTAATTAAGCAGCAACAGGAGCGGCCTCAAGTGTATTGCCTTGTTTTCATTTCCATTACAGCTGCTCCACTTGGTTGGGTATGCATTTCATGATTCCCTGCAGTATTAAAAAAGGATCCCCAACAAACCATTTTATGCTATCATAGAATACACTTTGTCTTGATACCAGCTCCCACTCACCTCTCTGCTTCTTGCTTCTCGGCCCACTCACACCTTCCCGAACATTCCTCAAAGCTTTCCGTGCATCAAGCAGCTCCCGCCGCAACATGGCTCTCGTCTTCCCTTTGTATGGTCCTTTAAATAAACGACTAGATGGCTACTTCTGCCCAAAAGAACTTATCTGAGTCTTCCTCAAGACACGCCACTAAAAAGAGGGAACCTCCTCAAAACGACTCCGACAGGCCTACTTCTCCCAGTTTCATCTTCTCTCCCTATGATTTCTTTAAAATGGCTTCTTCTGCAGCATGAAATGAGGCACTGCTCAAGCAGTGATGAGCTGTCTTAAGATGGCTGCTAGACCTTAAAACTTTATCTTCCTCAGCCCATGTCTCTCTTTCTTGCCCTCTCCCTGTCTTCCCCCAGTCCTCCCTTACTTTGACTGCCAACTTCAGCAGTCTATTTCGAGCCCTGCATAGTACGACCCCTCCAGTCGTACTGTACTTTCCTTTTGCACCCCCTTTCAGAGAGCCTGCCCACCCCCCACCCCCCCAGTTGTAGCCAGAGATTAAACACACTGCCACAGAGAAACTGAACGACCTCTGCCGTCCTCTGTGGATCCCTCTGCTTGTATTAAAGGGAGTTTTGAAACTCTAGCACAAGGTTGACATGCTGTCGGACACCACTAATGATATGCTACGACTGTACACACAATACGGGACAATGAGACAGTTACAGATGGATCTATTTCACACAGCTGAGCGCTCATACACCTTGGAGCTGGAGGGGAAAATCACACTGTAGCCTTGCAGGTGTTAAAAATAAAGTTCAGACTGTGTGACTGAGTTCATTCATGTATCTGATGCTTTGACCGTGTGGAATTCACCTGAATGTGAATGCGATTACAGATCATCGTGGCATCAAAAGCTGACCACAGTCTGGCTGCAAGTGTTACTGGAGCTGTACAGTAGTGTGGACCTTCTCCGTCAGCCTGTCACTCTGCTTTATAGATGTCTCTCAGGTGATGTAATGGACCCTCTGGCATTCACCATGGGGGGTGGGGGGGTGTCGATGCTGCTGAAAACTACATCTCTCACAAATGAGTGTATCTAAACAGCTGTTTTCATAAGGAATGGTTGATCTCGGTGCTGTAACTAACTGACCTACAGTAATGATTTGTCATCTGATTGATCTGGTGTACGGAAAATCAACTTGTTAGTTTGCTAACGGCAACAATTAGCCCCTAACATATGATTAGCTTACGAGCTAATGTAAAGTTTCAAACATTAGAATTATTACTTCATACCAACAGCTTGTTACTGTTACCTCTCCTCCTTCCTGGCTTCCATAACAAATGTCTAGACCAGAATAAACCAATGACTTCCTGCTTACTGCTGTACTTTCAACCTCTTTCTCACATCCATCCATCCTCAACAACTTTCATAACATATGACAGATTTGATGAAACTATGTCTACCTGCAGGATGAATACCATGGTTAATAATAAAGTTATTTAATAAGGTAATGGGTTTTTTGAAAGCTGAAAAAACTGTAGCAGAATTTTTTTTACCATGTTGCAGCCCCACAGATTTATCTTGCGAGCCCTTAGGGGTCCTGAGCCTTGGGAAGCCAAGGGTTAAAGGTGCAACAAAGACCTTTTCAAATGTTATCTTATGACGCCTTGAAGGTTCATGCTCCTGCGTCACAGTACGACAATGATCTCCTGATGACTGTACACGTAGCTTAAAATACCACAGGTGACTGATGTGCTGCTTCTCCAGAGCTTCCACCAAAACTGCTCAGCCTTCAGATGCCTGACAGCATGTTAATCAAAAGCTATATGTCAGAGGGTGATATCAATAAAGTTGTGACACTGCACTACTCTGGTTTCTAGTTGTGATATCACAAAGTGACAGACCTGACTGTCTGACTCACTGAGCGATGCTCAAAAGCAGCCAGAACAGTCATTAAAGATAACCACACACACGTGCGCTGATACACACCAGACACCGACACAAATACACCAGTCACAGCCCCTCCCTCCCGTCTTAGCACACCCTCCTCGTCTCTCTTTCATCACACTGACCGTGATTGAGTGTGACAGCGCCGCGTCTTGACTGTGGTGATGCTATAATTATCTGTGATGTCTGCCGGTGCAATCGGAGAAGGGGGCCGGCGGCATCCACTAGAGCACGAGCCCTGTGGCCGGCACGACACATACCAGGCCATAAATAACCATGAGGAGAGAGAAAGCAGGGGAGTTGCAAGAGGGAGGCAGAGGTCAGAGAGATAGTCAGGTAGCTAAGACCCAGAAAATGGGTAAAAAAAAAAAAAAAAAATCTTACTTCGCTGACTTTCAGCTTGTGTTAGCTATTCTTGCAAATAGTAACACGAATCAAACTAAAGCTCGTCAAGAAACAAAGAGATTGGGCTGATTTCAAGTTTATTAAATCAAGTTCAAGTCGAGCCACAAGTCTTCATCAGATAATGATTATTTCCAGGTGTAAAAGCTGACAATTAAAAAGACACATCATTTCAATATTGTCCTTTCAGAGCCATATTAATGACTCTATACATTTCTGAGACCAAGTTCTGTCACTGCATTGGCTTGAGAGTTAAATATGTACAGTTTGCACCTATGTAAGGCCTGCTGTTGCTGTCTTATTTTTTTTTTTTATTGTTCCGTGATTTCACCAGGTCAGAACTCAAGTTTCAAAGTAAGTCAAGCAAGTCTCATACAAGTCTAACCATCTAGTTTACAGTTCTGGTCATGTGGAAAATAAAGTAATAAAGAGATTAGAAATATAAAAATGGACCAAAAGAAATGCATTCCATCTGTACTGTCCCTCAAAATCATAACTTCAACCACACTGAAATTAGCAGAGAGAGACAAAAGAAGAGACGGATGAAAAGAAAGAAGCAAAGAACAGAAATACGTGATGGGAACAGAGGTCAAAAGGTAGCAACTGACGCTGGATTGCTTTGAGAGGACAGAGAGGTGCTGAGTGATATGTCAGCTGGATCATACGTGCCAGCTCGTAGTGTTAGAGCTGGTGACATGTGAGCTTAACTGTCAACTTTCTTCACAGGCCAAGGCAACAAGACCACGATCAAATATACACGGCAGTACAATGATCTCACTGCAAACCATTCTACGCCAAGGAATCTGCCATTCAGACGGATGATGCAAACTGGTCAGGAGTATTTATACCAGCGAACGCCCAGTTTCATGCTGTAGTTTTATCACAGATCACAGCCAGATCTAGAACTCGTAAAAATAATTTCTGCTCATTAGACCCTTAAAGTAGAAAATCGAAAATCGTTTGAATCAAATGACTGTAACAGAATTCAACATGAATTGTGCGCGACTTGCTTGAATGTCATTGATTTTATCATGTAACTAGTTAAAAGGTCATTTTTTTTGTCCGATGCTACATGAAAATAGGCCGATATGTGACATACAGGGCTCTGATATATGCTTCTAATAGTCAGTTACTGAGGCATGAGAGCTGAGTTTAAAAAAAGCCACAGACGCCACACTGACAAATCCTTATCTCCTCAAGACAGAGGTGACAAGACAAACTGGGAAATGATAGACAAGCCATTCAAATCCATCACTGTGCAAGACACTGAGAGCAAATCCATACATGTTAGACACACACTTTCACACTGCTCTTCAGCTGTGGGCACAGTTACTGAGTGTAAGAGAGAAGTAAGTGACACATGATAAAGATGACGTGGAAGATGGAACTGCTCAAAAAGATCATTAACATCTTGCATACTTTGCTGTGTGAATTTATGCTGACAGAAGGGCCACCCGGAGCGACACTGTCCCACCATAGTGTTCTAACTTTGGAGATGTTACGGAGACACAACAACAGCAATAGGTACGTTTGAGCTTCCAAAAGTTTACTTCTGCAAAGAGTCTTTTAGGAAGTTTCATCCAAAGTGAAACCTACGCAAACAGACTTGAAAGCACCAAACAATAACTTAGAAATCTGCATAATATTGATTCAAATCAAAATCATAATATTCATGAGAGAATAAACTTGTGCTCCATCTGTTAGAGGTCTCTGTCAAAGTGACCATTTTCAGTATGAGCGAGTTTCACTTTTGCCGTTTCTGGAAATGTTCCACACTCATTTGCCTGCAGAACAATCTACACAATGAGGACTTCAAACCGTGGAATAAAAACCAGTCTTATGTTGACATTATTGCCATTGTGAGCCTGGGCCAGTACCCGAGCCTCAAATCTCACCTCTGAGTCTCTATTTAAATCCACCAGCTAATTTTAATCATTTCAAAGTGCTGCTCTCCCGACGTGGAAGACGTGGTTACTGTCTGATGATCAAAACACAGTCTTTGATCTACGACTGTTTTGTCTTGGTGAGCTTTTGGGATAATGAGATTAAATATTAATTAGAATGGAAAGTGTTGAGAAATGGGAAGAGGAAATGCATGATTAGTGGAAGTAAGTGACTGGTCCATTTGAGGACCATTAATCTATTACCAGACAAAAACCGTTTTAAAAGAAAATATGACGAAAGCTTAAAAATCCAATGTCATGATTTAGGATTTCCTGTTAAAGAAAGTTTCAATTGCTTGCGATTACCTTCACCAAGGTCCATAATGGCCAAGACAGCACTGCAGCTTGCCTCTCCCAGCTCATTGGTCGCCACACAGGTATACAAGCCAGCGTCGCTTGTGCGGCAGTCCCGTATCCACAGTCCCCCTGAGTCCTGGGCCTCTGACGGAGGAAGAAGCTCCTCGTTGTGGTACCAGGTCAGCGAAGGTTTTGGAAATCCTGCCAGCGACACCCTCAGTCGGATATCACAGCCTGTTCCTACAGCTGCCTTGCGGAGTTTCCGGGTGAAAACTGGTGGCGTGGGTTCCTGCGTTGCGGCCCCGGCGTCTGGAACAACATGGACCTTGGTGACTTTGGGCCTCTTGGAAGGGATGTTGAGACTGGGACTGGATCCAGGGCCGTCTGCCATCTTGATTTCTTTCACACTTCTTTACGCAGACTGCACTTTTTATCTGGTAATTGATTAGGGTGTCAAGATGAGCTGCAGTTATTGAAGGCCTCTTCTGAAAGGCTCCATCAGTTCAGATATCTCTGGGCTCACAGGGAGTATGGAGGCTGTTGGACCTGGGCTGTTGTACTGGGGACTGTAACAATCAGAGTACATCAATCAGAATGACATCAACATTATCTTTAGACATTTTGAACTTTGACTACAGACAACGTTTCCTAATGAATGTGCTCATCACGGGGATAAAAAGACATCATCATGATCCTTTGTGAAAATGGGTTAAAAAACCTGTATTTACATTTTTATGACAAGCAACCTCTTGCAGTAATGCGAACAGTGTCTTTCTCTCCATAGAAATGACAGCACTGGTTCAGAAAACAAGGCGGTACTCAACCTACTTTGCATGTCAAAGTCTACTGAAGTGCTACTCAGCCTGTGAAACAGTTGCATAATGTGTTCCGCTGCTCTTGAGGAGCGTCGTCAACTCTGAGAAAATTACTCAAGTGACAGCAAAGGTATCATAGCTTTGGCCTGTATAGTACATTTTTAAAACAAATCCTGAGTTATAACTGGGGAAGATATCGCTGCATCTCTTGACAATCCCCATTTTTTTTTGCAAGTCTCTTAAAATGTATGAAAGGTTCTGAATCACTGGAGTACTCTTAGATATGACATAACTCCTCTCTTATACTCTGGCTGTGTCTGTCACAGCTAATACGCCAAAAGCAAAGAAGTCCAGTCCTGACACCTCCACCCATTATAATGAATGTCAAGAAGCTACTGGTGTGTAGTTTATACTGAAAACAATGGCCAAGGGTTTTTCTTTTTTTTTTAAGTCTTAAGTGGGAGGTTGGTAGGAAGGCTCTTGGAAGGACTTTGACACCACAGACCGGAATTTGTTTCCCCTCTGCACCCCCCTATTCAACATTGGGAACCTTTCCCTAATAGTAACCAAGTGGTTATTGCCGGCTGAACTTAAAAAAAGGTCAGACTGTTGTGTCTGTGTTTACTGTTTTTTTTTGTTTTGTTTTGTTTAGGTTTTTAGGACTTCCTGCTATTTTTCTACTTTATTTCAAGTCATATTTAGAAAATAAATCTAATCACTATTCAAAATGGCAATAAATGGAAAACCATAATTACTAATCAACGAATGGACGTCAGCATTTGGATTTGCTTCCTCTGCTAATTCATGACATTCCACTAATATGCTGATCCAAAGAGTTGCATAAAAATAGACTTTACCCGATAATAGGAAGAAATGCACCTTACCTCACTTTTGCCATTAAAGCCGAAAGGAATCCCTTTGGACATCCCCGCAAAGTCCAAGTTAAGGTAACAAGATCCATGGAGCAAAATATTTCATCTCAAATCATTTACGAAAGCCCGTGTCTCTGTGTCCTTTAGTGAGCATGGGCTGTAGGTGTAAGTCCACCCTAGATCATGTAGCATTAGCAGCCACTGCCATGGTCCCTTTCAACAGCTTTAACCCCGCTGAAGAGTGGTGAGACAGGGAGACAGAGATCCTTTTTCCTAAATGTCAAACCACTCAGGCCTCCTGGTCTAGTGTGTTTTTCAGTAACTACCTTTGAGTACTATTTAAGAACACACATTTTTAACCTTTTTGTTTCCTAAGTACTTAAATCAGCTCATGTTATAGGTCTCCCCTCTCTCTCTCCAGTCTCCCACCACCTCACTGCTTCACCCCCCAAGTCCCTCAGGTTGCAAACGACAGCTGCACCACCGCCACAGATAGGTCACATTTCTTGAGCTGCCATGTATGACCTACACACACACACACACACACACACACACACACACACACACACACACACACACACACACAAACACACACACACACACACACACACACACACACACACACACACACACACACACACACACACACACACACACACACCAAAGCTCCCATACTAAAAGCTCTGTAGATAGTGTTATCAACCAAAGTGAGTGTGCGTGTGTGTGTTTATGTGCGACAGGCAGAGACAGCGTGCGTGTGACAGTTGGAGCGGCTATAAAAAGAAAGTCTAAGAATAAAGACAGGACTTAGTGATTCATACAATTGTAGGACAGTGATATAACAACACAACATAATGTAACTGGTTGGAACAATTACAGTAGACACAATAGAATTTCACGTTTAATACGTTTATTCATACGTGTTATTCTCCCCCACTTATTTCTTCATAAATCCTTATTGTTTATTTTTTTGGTTACATAAATCTACATGATATTTGGCCTTCAAAAACAAAACCTTTTCTTCATCTCTCCTTTGTATGACTGAGGTTTCAGCCACTTATGGGCTTTTTAAATATGCAGCAATTTGTGAAACAGTTTTAAGATTTTATAAAATATAAGTTCACTGGCCTTTTTCATTTTTTTCATAGTTTATCTTCTTTAAATTACACAAATAAGGATGCTCCTAAGCAAAATATTCCCTCAATTGCAGCTCTTTTATATGTCATAAACACACTGCACTTGCACGAAAAATCAAGTAATTGTAGATGCATTAGTTATGAAGTTGTTATTCTGAGTTTCAGAGAAGTAATAGAGAATTTCCACTCTCATATCTTCCACAATCCCTGCATCTGGCCTGTTCAGTGCATCCTGGAGTCCTGCTCAGTCAGAGCTCACTCACTGGCTTTTAGTGGACAAAGTACTACAAAAATATTCAGCACAACCACAAACTACTGAGTCAGAACTTACTAACTGGAAAAGTAATGACTACCAATATTTTCTCTGTCTCGAGTGAGGCAGGTTTGAAATGCTGGATAGGCAACTGTGGCCCCTAAAAAAATGTAAATCAATAACAGACTTTGCCAGGACGGAGCAACTTCTCCATCCTGTGCTGGTTGCTATTAGTCAATACCCTTAGGAGGTTGGCAGATGGGGGTGGGGGAAAAAATGGCAGGTATCAGCAACTCTCTAAGGATCTCTGCTTCACCTTCACAGCACCAGACCACTTTATATAAAACACAATCAAGGATTTGATATTATCTCAGCAGAGAGAACAAAATCATGTAAAAGTGGATGTTTTGGATTTTTTTTTTTTCATCTTATGTTTTCTTTTCTTTCCAAAGCTGCAGTGTCTCTCCTGTTGAAAGTCTTTTATATTTATATTAAAAAAGAAAAAAGTAACTTATCCGCAAAATCATCCTGAAGTCCTTTAAAACGCACCATCCCCATATCAACCGTCATATTTTCTAACTATTGAATCAACAATTTCTTTCAGTCAGTTCAGCTTGCACTGTCTTTTTCTCTTTACTGAGAGTGTTGACAGAGAGAAACTTATGATGCCGGAGAGTTGCTGTCCCGTCAAATCTGCGACTTGATACCAAGACGTAACTGGACTGAATGAAGGTCAAGAGTTCAGACTGAGCCAAGGCTGAGTCCAAAAAGGCTTCAGTTCAAGTCAAGACCAACATCAGTTACATCAGTCAAACATAATACTTGAGAGTAACCCACAGTGTAAATAAGGTTTACATGAGCAATATGATTACATACACAATAGTCTTACCTGAAGATATCTGTCCCAGCAGCAGGATATGCAGTATGTCACATGATGTAATATTTTTATTTATATATATATATATATATATTTTTTTTTTTTTCTGTGCAGAAATGTTGAATGTTAGCCTTCACTTTAACACTGTGTTCAACTCTGTGACTCAGTGTGGAAATATTCTCCCTCTGTCTTTATATCTTTATACTCATTTCAATCCAGAAAGCTTTTTTGTTGTTGTTGTTTCTTATATAAATCTTAGAGATTATTTATTCATATACAGTACTATGAAATGTTGATACGCAGCCCAATTATGCTTCTAGAAGTAGTATTTAACTTGTGTACAAAACTAAATGTTAAAGGTGCAGCTCACCCAGACTCTAACTCAGCAGATGGTTATGGTTATATTTGCCCAAGTTGTAAGACACAACCGGCAACAGGTGGCATTACAGGTGAGATGAATAAACCAGACCCCTTATCAAGACCAAATTATCTCTGTGAATGCTCCGTGGCAAATGAAACTGTGCGATTCATTTCTCAGATAGCACGCATTAAGTTGTCAGAACTCAGGAGACAAATTGTTCAGTACAAACCAACACCCAGAGACATGTGAACACGCTCGAAAAACAAACACTGTCACATACCTGCAGGTGGTGAGGAGATGGGGATCATCAGCTCTCTTGTACGTTTCTACCCTTTGGTGTTGAATTTATGGGCGCCGGGCTGGGAAAAAACAGCACACAGAGATAATGAGGCGTTTACCCTAGCTGAAGGTGGTCCAGTGGTGAGAGAAGTAATCTTATCTTTTATCTAAAAACAGCAGAACCAATATGTAGAAATGCTTCAATACAAGTAAAGACTCAGAATTAAGTATCAAAAGCAAAAGCCGTCATTATCCAGTGCTGGCATGCTGTCATTTAACCATTATTACTGATGCATGAAAGATGTATTTTAATGATTTATCTGGTTGAGATGGAGCTAATTTGAATCACTTCATATATACTGTTGGGTAATTTAATCCATAACAACGCATCATGTCTTGTAAACTCTGGTTTTGTATGCAAGACGTTAATGTGAAAGGTAGTAACTGGAGCCGGCAGATAAATCTAGTGGAGTAAAAATGACAATATTCCCTCCTGAAATGAAGTGGAGTAGAATTATAAAGTTAATTAACATGGGAATATTCAAGTAAAGCACAAGTACATTCACTCAGGTACTGCAGTTAAAACCTGCTGTCAACAAATTCCATGAAACAAACTAAACAAGCAATGAATTGATTCAATATCGTCTATGCAGCCGAAGCCAGATATACTGTATCTCATTACCCTGTGTTCGATTGTTGCCCCAAAACAATTGAAAACACACCAGTGAACCACATTTTTGCAACAAGCCTTAAAAAAAAAGGGGGTAAAAAAAAAAAAAGGTGTGCAACTTTCCATCATTGGTCACGGGCTATAAACCCAAATTGCTTCTCAGATGCATTAAAAGAAACAGAATCACTCACTGGGGTTTCTAAACAGGTAAAAATAAAATAAAAAACTGGAAAATTTAATTTGTTCTTCCCATTGTAATACAGACTCATTTTCTCAGTCTTGTGACACAGAGCAAACACTAAAAATCCTCAAGCGACAGACAATATTTGCCAATTATTGCAAATATTAAAGATGTTTAATTGCAAGTAACGATACCAATATTGAGGTATGATAAATTCTGTCTTATATGCACAGTTCAGTCTGGGTACCCCAGGGCTGTTTACTGTTTCAACACCTTCCTAACTCCTAGGCTGTGTGTGCATATGAAAAAAAAATGAAAAAAGAAACTGTATAAAAAGCTGCTGTCTGTTGTGCAGTCATCCACAACTGACAAGATGTTTTCTACAAGAGCAAAAATCGTCACCTGTGAGTATGGAACTTGTTCTGTTGTCTTTAACTGAGAGGGTAACTGTAGAAATGGGAGCAAATTATGTTACATGTCTTCATTTAAGATCAATTATACCTTTAATTGTTTCATTGTTCTTTTAGTCCTGGCTGCAGCTTGGTGTTGGTCATCTGAAGGTAAATTATAACAATTTCTGATTTCTTTTCTTCTGATTTCCTTACCTATTGTTTGGTTTTACTTTTTTGGTTTTGTAATGTCATGATTTTAATTTTTTATCTTGTCCTCTTTTTTGTTCTGTAAACTACCATTAAAATACTGTTTAAGAACGATGCCCTAATCTTTGAGTAACCCTGTATTTTGTTTAGCTGAAGAATTCCTCTACGATGTGGCATGTCCTGGTGTAAATGGAGAGCTGAAATGCCGTATGTATTCTATTATTATTATTATTAGTACTTCTTTAACATCATATAAAATGCATTTACTCTCACCACCTTCAGGACCTTTAGATCTTCCCTCTCCTACTAGCACCAAATGACTATTTTGCTGTATAATTCCTTGTTTTGCGTATGTTCAGCTGAAGGACATGGAATTGTACTGGTGGCAATGGATTATGGTGTGAAAAGCTCCGCCAACTGTGATGCCAGAGACCAGCCTGCCACGGTCTCAGAGAAGGACTGCATGCATACAGCGATGGCTGGATGGGCCAAGCAACTGTAAGATTGGTTTTCTATTTTGTTTTACATTATTATAGTGTTTCAGTTTGTAGACTGAGCAAATAGGAATAGGGATATTTAAAGTTACAGTTTCAGGTTTTAACGAGCAACATTATCAGTAAGATGCTTCCTACAGATTTTACATGCATTACTAAAGGTTAAACCAGTTGTGAAACTTTCTGGCTTGTGACCCCTTACAAAAAAAGCAGGGTCTTGTAATGTTTCAGACTTCTATGTCGTTTGCAGTGCCAATATTTCAGAAAAAAAAGCTATCATTAGAGAACAGTCCAAATAATTTATACAAATGTCTTCTTTCCTGCGCCATTAATCACCTCATGACCCCTCGGATTTATCTTCTGACCCTTTGGAGGGTTTGACCCCTTAGTTTGGGAACCACTGGACTAAATAACCTAACTGAAAATACAGTAGTTAAAAAGTAGCTCCACTTCAACTGGCTACAACAGTAAAATGCTACTTAAACTTTAATGAAACAGTACGAACAACCTAAAAATGTCATGTGATAACACATCAGTCACAGAGCCATTTTTCTGGAGAACGAGTACTTTAACTTTTAATACTTAAAGTGCTTTTCACTATATATACTTAAAATACTTCTGTACTTTTATTTAGATAGAATTTCAGATACGGGACAAATACCTGTATTTCTACATTGTTGTATAGGTACTTTTACCTTGTACTTTTTGGTCATTCCCTGTAATTTGAATTGCAAAATCTTGCTCTGCTTAGATGAATGCTGCTTCTATTCAGTTCAAATGTCTAACTGTCTGTGTGAAGATATCCTCTTGTGCATAAAATAACCTTGAACGTTGTAACATTTCTCCAGCTGTGACTCTAAGGAACACTGCCTACTGCCCAAGCTCAATGAGAAGATGTTTGTGTGCGATTACTCACCGGATAACTTCCTTCAAGTTACCTACAGGTGTAACAAGATCACCGGTGAGTATTTTTAAGTACTTGCTGGTTGACAGTGAAAATGTTGAGATGATTTTTAAGATTTCAAGGTAAAATCTCACTTTATCTTTATCTGATATTTTGACAGATGTGGACACTGCCATTATATGTGAAGGAGAAAGTGCGGCTATTCAGTGTGGTAAGATTGCGTCGATAATAATTTCTGCATGGAAATATTTGGATATTAAAAAAGGATCACACATCTCTCTATGATATTCTTTCAAAACATATTCATACTCATCTTCCTTTAATCCAGACTTCGCTTTTTGAATGTTGGCATATAGGTATTTAATTCTAATAAGATTTGTATTTATTTATTTTGACGGGTTTATCAAGCAAGCTGCAAGCTGCATTCATTGTTAATGAAATAAACTTTGTCTGTACCATCCTTAGAGGAGGGAGCCCTGCATATAATGAGTTCCAATTTTGGACGTCTTGATGCGAACACCTGCAGCGAAACCCCTTCAAAAAAGACCTTCTGTACAAGTGCTGTGGCTCATCAGAGAGTGAAAGCATTGTGTGTATTGGACCAAAAGACAAACTAAATATTTTTTCTGAATTCTTGTTTTTCTTGAATATATTTTCATATATGTAACTAATTCATGTCCTGGTTTGTTTTTTCCATTAATAATCGTTGCCTTTCTTTAACATGTATCGCCAGGTGTAATGGAAAAGAAGAGTGCAACCTCACAGCCAGTGCTGAACATCTGGGAGAACCTACTTTCTGCGATGATAATCCCTTGTATCTCTCTGTGGATTACATTTGTTATTGATCGGTAAGTGTAACAAAAGATATGTGCTGTGCATGATTTAAGAAACAGCTAAACCATTTCACACGTCATGCTGTTTTCTTGTCATTTCTAGGAGATTTACCTCTGACATCCATGTCCCAGAGAGGAGAGGCAGCTCTTCATCATGGGTTTCATCCCATTCTGTGGCAGAAATCACAAATCAAACATAATGTGATTGGATTAATCAAATTAAAGCAGTGCAAATAATGATTGTGTTTTTGTCTTTTTTTTTGAGAATATCACATCTTAACTTAGCACTTTAAAATGATATATGAACACATCCTATGATGCCAAATATGAGTTTTTCCAAACAATTCAGTTATTCATGCCGTTTTCTCCAATTTTTGAAAAAGCTTGAATTCAGATATGCGTACGGCCACAGAATAGCACCTGCATTTCCTCCATCTTTAGTATGTTACTCTTTCTACATTCATAGGGGTTTCAAGATTTTTTTAAGCAAGAGTAAATGTGTAAATTCAACAACAAATGTAATGTCTATATAGTGTTCATCTGGTTATGTGTTTTATTAGCGCCCTCTACTGCTAGATACAGCACGGTACTCACACCAACCGTTAGGGCCAGCCTTAATTTTTCTTGCAAGATACCTACATCTTACGGAATTTAAACAGTTTCACAAAAACAAAGTCGTATTTTAAGCCTACGTGATTATCTAATGGTTACAAGCAGTGGAAGACGCTGACGAATGGTTCCAAATGACAAAAAAAAGGAGAAGAAAACTGAAGAAAACATGGAAAAGATCAGGAGGAGGTTTCTCAAAAAAAAAAAAAACACAGCAACCAGTGAGGCTGGACTGCGGAATGTTTATTAATGATAGTAAACTTCATGACGCTTTAGAAAAATTGTACACATTTGATGTGCTGTGTATGTACACAAAATGCAAATCTACCTGAGTCGTGGAAGAGGCCGCCCTGTCGTCCATCTCGAAAATTTACTCCACCTTTCAGCAGCTGCGACAGAGTTAAAACTAAAGGAACCACCTACCCTCTGATTGAACCCGCTTTGTGATTGGACTGTCATTGTCCAATCAGATTCAGGTGATAAAACAGGATCAAACTTCATAAATTCACCACTGACATCAGTTTTTCAGTTATTTTATTAAAAGGTTGTTGTTTTCCACAAATATAAAAATTTTCTACAAAAGTACAAAATTAATCTCTCATGCCTATTTACAACAACAAACTTTTATTATTTGTATATAATTTGTATATATAACATCACTGGCACAAAATCTTTTTGACCCTAATTTGAGCCCATAGATCTGCATCTGTCTGTTTTACCTCATGTTAAAGGACACCATGTCACTGTTTTCCTGCTCGACATCCATCCAGTGTCGTCAAAACTGTCTGAAATCACTCTTTTGTTCACTTGTTTACTCTGTGGTGAAGAATAAATTCAGATTTCAGAAAATTACAGATGATCATCACCATCAGCTGTTGAGTCGCACATTGGAAATGATCACATCATTGTATTGTTTTTTGAGGGCTCTACATAGTGAGTATATGTACACACATATTTAAAGAGATAAAATGGTGGACAGTAGTGCACTATATAATAAGTATGGAGGGATTTTTTTTTCCAAACTTGAGTGGTTCACTTTAAGAGTCAAAGTCCACTTATTAAAAACACAGACTTTACCGACAAAACATCTCAGTTAAAGATTACAGTGAGTAATGTGAGACTGTAAAACAGAGATTCCTTCTCACACTTCTGCTTCAACTTAATTTGAGCTCTTTGGAAAGACATTGGTCCCCCTCACAGAGAGCGGCAATCAGAATTGAGCTGGCTCGAGTCCCCTTTCTTCGCACGATGTCAATCATGTCTCTGGCTTTTTCTGTTTTGATTTTAGGTGTGAGTGACTGCATTTCGCCGTCATTTACAACGCCACTCTCAAAAAGTTTATCTAGAACCTGGTTTAGAACAGATTCAGACACTCTATAAATAAACTGTCTCCGAATTAAGAGCAGCTTGTCCTCTGCTGGGAGGCTGTCCTCTGCTGCGAGGCTGTCCTCTCCTGCGAGGCAGTCCTCTGCCGGGACGCTCCTCTGTACAGTTTCCCTTCTTGGACCACCTGGTGGAAAATACTTTTGTTCAATAACCAACAATCACTTTTAAACAGAGATCTAGTTACAAAAGACCAACAGAGATGAAATGCCATGTTTTTTTGTCTGCTGCAGCATCTGCTCTGTAAATCACTGGTCCTGTGTTCAGAAACCAAAAATGAGAAATGTATCTTAAATTTTTTGGCCTGTCTCTTGTAACACCAGCACTCTGACAGCCTGCCATCTGCTGTCAATCAAACACAGAGGAGTTCGACCACTGGCTGATTCAGGACTTGATGGAGCGCTGTGTGAGTAGAAATAATTATAGTCCTTATTTTCCAACATTGACTTTGATTTTAACTTTTATGGTTTGCACACAAAGGTCTTAAGTCATGCCTATTAGAATTTTCTGGCTCACAGGTCAAAGTTTTCAACCATTTCTTACTAATTTTATACACACTGATAAAAGCAGACTGAAGATGATCAAAAATAAAGGCACACTGGATCAATCAATAACCATTACTCTGTTCTCCTTTTCTATTTGACTATCAGGTGAAGTGATGCTGTAGGCGGATGAAGACTTTACCAGTCAGGTCGACTTCACGCTCCCAGACAACTGCATTTGTTTGGTCTCGGACTGTTATAGTCGCCTCTTCTGTGTCTGCAGGCAGGCGGATCTCAAATGTTGGGTGGTAATTTGGTCCAAAATCCAGGTCAAACTCCTCTTTCTGAAAACCAGTAGCACCAGTGTGAGTATCTCTATGGACTCCAAAGTAAATTTAATAATAAAAAAACCTTTTATTTGAAATACTCACGTTGGGTTGTATTTTATAGGCCTGCGAACAGTGAACAGAGTAACACTGATCTTTAATGAGTTTGCATTTGGATGGCGCCTCGATGTAATCAGAATTCCGCTGTTTTACGCTCACCTGAAGAACAATCATAACATTTTCATTAGAGGGTTCTTCCTCAGTAGAGCCCAACTTATACTCTGACTGTACTCCGGCCTTCCTGGGTTAGCTGGCTCTGTGGGCCGGCGCCAGGCTTCTGGTAGCAGTGAGCGACGCATGGGGCTGGACGGACAGGGTAGTAAAGACTTTGCCTTATTCTTGTCTTTGTTAAATTACCCAGGTTTTGTCAAGTTTCACAATAACAGGATTAAAGATTTTAGACTCAAAGTGAAGCTGTAGCATTTCATTAAACTTTACCTCGTCAAGGGGGATGTTTCTTGGCAGGAGAAACACATTGAGGTTTTTCCTCTGTGTTTTTGGGTTGGGCGGTCGGAGGAACAACAAAACTTGGCTGCTGATTAGTTTCCTGTCGTTCCACAACCTCCATAAAATATCAAAAGGCCAGGCTAGGCCAAAGGAAGAGAGATGAGGGACTTTGACAATCACATGAGTGTCTGTGATCTCCAGTGGTTTGAGGACGCTCATTCCATCATCAGTGATGTGGATTACAGACAGCAGGCCATCAGAGAGCAGAGCTGTGAAAACACAGAGACATTCAATGTCTTATTTTAGTGACGACAGCCTTGTTACAATGGTAGTGATTATTTTATTCTATATCTAGGACACTTAGTCTAGTCATTGAAGAATTAAACAGTTGCCCACGAAAATTCACTGAACACAACCGTCAGCGTTGGAGGAAAAGAGTAAAAGATAATGGTGTTTAATATATTTAGGATCCCCAGATTATAAATCCTGGTGACTTAAGTGACCTCCTGATCTTTCCTGCGCTATCCTGAGGACAAAATTCCCACCATGTATTTGTGAGAAGCACAGGACGTCCACATTAACCAAGTATGCACCAGCGAGCTCTGATAAACCTCGTCATGCTTGAGGTCTGAATGGTCACTGTGGCTCTTACCTGACCTACGTCATAGTGTGGGTGTTGGGACAGTGGTTGTGATGGACTCTGCAGCCTAAAGTGGACACTTACAGGACGTTAGTTTCATCACTGCCATAAATAAAAACATTTTGCTTACCATGGTTTGTTTCACAATGTGGAAGGTGGAGCCGACAGACGGCTTCCTCAGGACACTTGATATCGAACAGCGGCCCTGCAGCTATCTTGCCAGCTCTTTGGAGGAGGCTCTCATCCCATTGGACAGTCCTGTAGAATAGCGCCGCCTCACGCGCCATAACAAACACCAGTCCAGTTAAAGCACACTGGAACCCACCTGAACCAGGACACCTGAAACTATAGGACATAGACATCTGAATGACCATGATGAACAAACTCAATATGACAGTAAAGTCACGCTCAGCGTCGAGGGAGAGAGTGGGAAAAGAGCCATCCATGAGAAAGCTGGATGTGAGAAGAAGAAGGAGGCACTTTGTCTAAAACAGCATTGAGTGGTTTTATTATGCGATTACCTGTATGAGACTCCCGTAGATTCAGTTTGCAGTTTAGGCGTGAAGCTTGATGGAGGCTGGGATTCAGAAAGGAACAACATCAGTTAAAAAAATAACCAACTTGTGTTCATATATTCTTACACAGTCCATACTTAACCGAGCAGTTTGAGTGTGACACAACTAGAAAACACCAAAGTAATTATTTACAGATGACATCTGAGTGGTTTGAAGCACGGCTGTACGTCTAGCCCTTATCTGGAACCTGTTATAGATCCACACCTGACCAGTGTTTATTATATCAGAGTTATTTCCAGTGTTTTCCTCAGCATTGTCTCCCGTGTTCTTCTTCCCATCATGTCTCCTTTTCCATCCACACCACTTCAGCGCCACCTGTCCTCTGTCTCAGCCTGCCTCCCATCTCTATTCACCATTTCCCCTAATTTCACAATAAATCCACTGTCTCCTTGTGTCTGTGTTTGGGTGCAGATTCGAACGAGCCGTAACAGATTCTGCAGTCTGTGGGGAAATAACTTACTTAAACCAAAAAAAGTTTAATAATTTGTCAAAGTATAATAAGTCATAAAAATGGTAATAGGCAAGCGTCTGCTCAAGAATAGCTGAAGAGGATGTTACTAGCTCGAACTATGTGAAGGTAGCCAATCTCACAGAAATCTGTCCAGATTCTGAAATTGCTTGAAATGACAAATTAAGGGCAAAAATTGAAATTGAATCAACACAGTGTCTGTCTGTGTTAAAAAAAATGAAATGTTCCTATTTTTTTTAAATTGTAAAATGTTGAGAAACTCCTCTATCACACACTGCAAGCATCTACATAATAGATGTTTCAATTTGCTGATCCAAAGAGGCACTTTATGCATTTCTCTTTCTCCACCTGTACCCAGCTACAGGAGATTGTTGAATTCTTTGAATATTTGTTCATTTCCTGCACGTGTGTTGAGGCCTGGAATATCAGTACACAGTGGGTGGGTTTTCCTCTCACCGTCATCAGCTTTGTGTCGTCCTCAGATACGTCCATATTTATGTCTGCTGTGTTTGGCTCCTCTACGATACCAGAGTCATTTGCTGGAAAGAGGAGAAAAATGTCAGAAATCAGCATTCCCCGTTCCTTCTCGTCATCAGATCTGAGTCAGAGAATGTGAGCAGAGTCCAACAGCAGCAGCCCGAAGCCTCCTGTCATCACTTTCCACTTTCCATGTGTCCAAATATCCGCTACTGAGTCAACATAGCTGGTCGTTTGTAGCTTCCTTAATCCAGCCAAATTCACCAGCCACACGTTTTTATGCATTAACTCTGATATACAGTAAATATTTGGTTGAAGAAATGAGCACACACTCATTGTGCAGTCAGATTTTTTTGATGACAGATTGAGTAATAGGAGACACTGTTTCAGTACTCACATGTTCTGTAAGCTCTGACCACCATTTTATTGCCCCTGCAGGAACAAACAAAACCACAACAGTTACAAAGTGAGAGGAGAATAATCAGGTTTTGTTTCAGTTAGCTTTACTAAACCCAAAACTGATAATCCCAAATCAAAGTGGACTGAAAATGCCACAAACATTGAATTTGAACCAAATTTGAAGAAATTCCCTCAAGGCGTTACAGAGTTCAGGATGTATGTATGGACAGACGGACAATCCAGACACATAATGCCTCATGTAAAAGAAATCTCACTTTCCACAATATGGGATCTTTAACGTTAAAATAAACTATGAGCTTGGTGAAGTGAACTTGTATCAGCTCATTAGAAACGAGCAATAGTCATTGTTACCTTTCTGCCCTAAGGAACTATGGGTAATGAAGGAATTCACTGTAGTGTGAAGTAAAACAATATTCCACCACTAAAACTACACACAATGTAATGTTCATGTGGACTGATCAATTGAGTACATCACAGTGAGTTGGTGTAGATGTAAGAGCACAGCTCCACACATGTAAACTGAAGTTATGTTAAGTACGATCCATTTACCTGCGTACTGAGATATTGTGGTGACTCTCCATGGAACACATTTCTGGTGACCAGCCTGTCAACCCCACATCCTTCAATGGCTGGGGGTTCAGCACTTGCAGGGGGTCGGAGGCCTCGTACTTTACACAGACTCTGGGAAATGACTGGAAAACTGACTGTAATGCTGGAAGGACACTCAGACCTGTTTTAGTCTCATAGTCCTTCACGTGGGAGAAAAGTTCCAGCTGGAATTCAAGATGATTTTTCCTTATAAGATCGTTATCCATGTTTGTGTGATAAAAAGGGAAGGTTTTGTATCTGCACACTGATGATAACAGCTCCAGGATCTTCTCTCCTGTCTGCTGTTCTCTCTCTGCTGCTGCACAGAACAGATTTGCAAACATCTTGGATGGATCTGAGACTGTAAACCAGGAAGAGAAACTGGAACCAGAACAAAACATTTTGATATGATGTTAGTAGTCCTCAAAGTGTGAACAACTTCAAAAAAAATCTCTTCAGATGACTCATACAGTAAATCCAACATTACATTGATGTACTTAAAGGGGAAGCAGCATTTGTAGCTATTCTTTAATGGAGGAAACTCCTGCTTCTTCCTGACATTTGCAAAAACACAAGAATAAAGATTTGGTCAAAGCCTAGTATATGGCTGGGCCGTGTATGATCAGTGATTGAGGATGCAGTTGAAGACTGTTGAGGAATTTTGTCATAATTTTGTATGTGAATTCTTGATCTATAGCTATATGCAGTCACCGTGACCTTTGACCTTTGACCACCAAACTCTAATCAGTTGATCCTTGACTCCAAGTGAATGTTTGTGCCAAATTTCAAGAAATTGCCTCAAGGTGTTCCTGAGATATCGCGTGATGGAACGGACGGATGGACGGTCAGACAGTCGGATGGACAGATGGGCAACCAAACCTGATGTAATGTTCATGTAGACTGATCAATTGAGCACATCACCTTAAGATGAAAACTAACAGTGAGTAGATGTAAGAGCACAGCTCCATCCATTTACCTGAGCTGTGAGATGTAAGGCAGACACTGCAGGAAACTCCTCACTTCACTGTCTTCATGTGACCAGCTTGTCAACACCACTTGTTTCTTCTCTGAATGGAGCTTCAGCACCTCCAGGAGGATCGAGGACTTTCTCTTTGAGAGGTCTATGAACCAGACTGCAGGAGCTGACTGGAAAACTGACTGTAACGCTGGAAGGACACTCAGACCTGTTTTAGTCTCATAGTCCTTCACATGGAAGAAAAGATCCAGCTGAAAATCACACTGATCTTTCCTCACAAGATCATTATCCATGTTTGTGTCATAAAAAGGGAAGGTTTTATATGTGCACACTGAGGATAACAGTTCCAGGATCTTCTCTCCTGTCTGCTGTTCTCTCTCTGCTGCTGCACAGAACAGATTTGCAAACATCTTGGATGGATCTGAGACTGTAAACCAGGGAGAGAAACTGGAACCAGTAGCATGTTAGTTAGTAGCAGAAAGAAAGACACATAATACTGACATACAGGGAGTGTAGCTGTTAAAGGTCCACCAAATACCTGCTAATGTGAACAATAAAGTAAAATCAATCAGTCTAGAGTTCAACTAACAATGACAATGGCTTTGACTGACTAACTTCACAAAATAATTCATGATTTTATCCTCAAATTATTTATGAATCAATTAAATCCGACGCCTGAAATAATAGACCACAATTTTGAACATGTATCATTCAATCCTCAAAAGTGTGAACGACTTCAAATAAATCTCTTAAGATGACTCATACAGTAAATCCAACATTACATTGATGTACTTAAACAAAAACACAAGAATAAAGATTTGGTCAAAGCCTAGTATATGGCTGGGCCGTGTATGATCAGTGATTGAGGATGCAGTTGAAGACTGTTGAGGAATTTTGTCATAATTTTGTATGTGAATTCTTGATCTATAGCTATATGCAGTCACCGTGACCTTTGACCTTTGACCACCAAACTCTAATCAGTTGATCCTTGACTCCAAGTGAATGTTTGTGCCAAATTTCAAGAAATTGCCTCAAGGTGTTCCTGAGATATCGCGTGATGGAACGGACGGATGGACGGTCAGACAGTCGGATGGACAGATGGGCAACCAAACCTGATGTAATGTTCATGTAGACTGATCAATTGAGCACATCACCTTAAGATGAAAACTAACAGTGAGTAGATGTAAGAGCACAGCTCCATCCATTTACCTGAGCTGTGAGATGTAAGGCAGACACTGCAGGAAACTCCTCACTTCACTGTCTTCATGTGACCAGCTTGTCAACACCACTTGTTTCTTCTCTGAATGGAGCTTCAGCACCTCCAGGAGGATCGAGGACTTTCTCTTTGAGAGGTCTATGAACCAGACTGCAGGAGCTGACTGGAAAACTGACTGTAACGCTGGAAGGACACTCAGACCTGTTTTAGTCTCATAGTCCTTCACATGGAAGAAAAGATCCAGCTGAAAATCACACTGATCTTTCCTCACAAGATCATTATCCATGTTTGTGTCATAAAAAGGGAAGGTTTTATATGTGCACACTGAGGATAACAGTTCCAGGATCTTCTCTCCTGTCTGCTGTTCTCTCTCTGCTGCTGCACAGAACAGATTTGCAAACATCTTGGATGGATCTGAGACTGTAAACCAGGGAGAGAAACTGGAACCAGTAGCATGTTAGTTAGTAGCAGAAAGAAAGACACATAATACTGACATACAGGGAGTGTAGCTGTTAAAGGTCCACCAAATACCTGCTAATGTGAACAATAAAGTAAAATCAATCAGTCTAGAGTTCAACTAACAATGACAATGGCTTTGACTGACTAACTTCACAAAATAATTCATGATTTTATCCTCAAATTATTTATGAATCAATTAAATCCGACGCCTGAAATAATAGACCACAATTTTGAACATGTATCATTCAATCCTCAAAAGTGTGAACGACTTCAAATAAATCTCTTAAGATGACTCATACAGTAAATCCAACATTACATTGATGTACTTAAACAAAAACACATGAATAAAGACTTGGTCAAAGCCTAGTATATGGCTGGGCCGTGTATGATCAGTGATTGAGGATGCAGTTGAAGACTGTTGAGGAATTTTGTCATAATTTTGTATGTGAATTCTTGATCTATAGCTATGTGCAGTCACCGTGACCTTTGACCTTTGACCACCAAACTCTAATCAGTTGATCCTTGACTCCAAGTGAATGTTTGTGCCAATTTGATGTAATGTTCATGTAGACTGATCAATTGAGCACATCACCTTAAGATGAAAACTAACAGTGAGTAGATGTAAGAGCACAGCTCCATCCATTTACCTGAGCTGTGAGATGTAAGGCAGACACTGCAGGAAACTCCTCACTTCACTGTCTTCATGTGACCAGCCTGTCAACACCACTTGTTTCTTCTCTGAATGGAGCTTCAGCACCTCCAGGAGGATCGAGGACTTTCTCTTTGAGAGGTCTATGAACCAGACTGCAGGAGCTGACTGGAAAACTGACTGTAACGCTGGAAGGACACTCAGACCTGTTTTAGTCTCATAGTCCTTCACATGGAAGAAAAGATCCAGCTGAAAATCACACTGATCTTTCCTCACAAGATCATTATCCATGTTTGTGTCATAAAAAGGGAAGGTTTCATGTCTGCACACTGAGGATAACAGTTCCAGGATCTTCTCTCCTGTCTGCTGTTCTCTCTCTGCTGCTGCACAGAACAGATTTGCAAACATCTTGGATGGATCTGAGGCTGTTGACCAGGGAGAGAAACTGGAACCAGAACAAAACATTTTGATATGATGATAGTAGCAGAAAGAGAGACACATAATACTGACATACAGGGAGTGTAGCTGCTAAAAGTCCACCAAATACCTCAAAAGAATCAAGACTAGGTCAAAACGTAGTATATGGCTGGACTGCACATGGTCAGTGATTGAGGACGTGGTTAAAGACTGGTGTGGAACTGCTATAAACAAATAACATCGGATCCTATCTGCATTCTTCTTTTCTCTGTTTGCTTCTCCCATTTAGCTGTTCTCATTTACATGTTTTGCTGTTTCTGTTGTCAGACAACAGAAGTTTGAAATAGTGACTGAAACACAGCCAATTAAGACCACATGTTAACCACCGCTGCTAAAATCCTGATTCCAAGTGAGTCCAAATGAATGTTTGTGCCAAATTTCAAGAAATTGCCTCAAGGTTTTCCTGAGATATCGCATGATGGAATGGACGGATGGACGGTCGGACAGTCGGATGGACAGATGGACAACCAAACCTTATGTAATGTTCATGTACACTGATCAATTGAGCACATCACCTTAAGATGAAAACTAAGAGTGAGTTGGTGTAGATGTAAGAGCACAGCTCCATCCATTTACCTGAGCTGTGAGATGTAAGGCAGACACTGCAGGAAACTCCTCACTTCACTGTCTTCATGTGACCAGCTTGTCAACACCACTTGTTTCTTCTCTGACTGGAGCTTCAGCACCTCCAGGAGGATGGAGGCCTTTCTCTCCGAGAGGTCTATGAACCAGACTGGAACTGACTGGAAAAGTGCTCTCAGTTTTGGAATGACACTTGAACACCGCTCACTCTCCACACGTTGATAAAAATCAAGATAGATGTTACTGTTGTCATTTTCAACAGAAAACAATGAGAAGAGCGCATTCACTACACCGAGAAAACTCTCTCCTTTGTGAAGTGCTGCTTTCAGGCAAAGGTCCAGCAACAGCCCCTTTTCTTCCCTCCCCAGTGAACCATGGTGCTGGTCCTGGTCTTGTAATCCTGGACCTCTATAGGTCTTCCTAAAGCTGAATGATAACAAACAAATACATCAAACACATTAGTTCAGCATGTACCCCTGAACTGAGCCACAGCAAATGTACTACACCTGTTGCACATGATCACTGCAAAGCCATGTGAACTCTGCGAGCTCCCAGCCTCTAAAAGGTTTTGTAGTTTGAAAATCTGTGCATAGTTTAGATCAAAATGAACGCAGTGTTCAAAGATGGGTGGGGTACGACAACTACTGAATAACAAGATGGTCTCTAGTTCCACCCTGTAGTGAATTAGTTATCTGGAAACAGGCTCAAATGTCTTTCTACCTTGGTGAATTAACTTTTTTATTTTTTTATTGGTGATGATAAACTAATAAATTCTCCCTCTCTAAGGTTTTCTATGATACATGAATCACATCCAAAACTGGAGGTCTGATCTGACCATGGAATAAGCTCATCCTTGAGCTTTTATTCAGAGTTTACAAATACTATATGGTTCAGCTATCCCAATTGAAAGCTTTTTTTTCTTGTACTATAATTTGAAAAGCCAGTATTTCAACCACCAAAAAAGAAGGATTTTCATTTCAACTCAGCGCGCCAGGAATCGGCACTGCACAAAAACATAAAGGTTCATACCTGAGTGAGTTGATGTGTGGCCAAGCCTCTAAGAGGAGCTCGCATAGACTTTGACAGACAGGAGTCGGCCTGTTCCAGTAGAGACAGACATTAACTTTCGTAGAAATCTTCTGCATGACTTTAACAGCTCTTTCAAACAGCTGTCTTTTACCCTCAACTGGAAGGTGCAACTGATTTCCATCAAGGGCAAGTAAGCTGATGTGGTCCATCGGCCCCTCACCGAGAAGGAAAATCTTCCACAGCTGCCGTGGGAGAGGATCACACCTACAATTTGAAGAATAAACAAAGACTGTGTGCTCATTATAAAAGCAGCAACAGTAAAGGATAATTGTCATTATATCTTCCATTCTTTTTTCGATACCATTTTAGGGTACGACAGCTTCTACATTATATGTGGTACCTAAGCAGCAATTTGACAATTAAAACACATGCACAACCGTACCATTGGACATTTTTAAGGCATCCAAACAGGCTTCTCATTCCATGTTCTGATACCATGACATCTTCAAGGTTCAGCTGGATTTTCTTCTCCTTTGACTGAGTGACCACGTAGGCCACGGCATAGCACGAGTAAGGATCAAGACTCTCTCCAGCGAGATCCAGACAGTAGTCCAGTTTGTCCAGAAGGTAGATGCATGCGTCAGGACACTGGGACTCATACAGGCACCGGCATAAGAACAGTATGTCCACGTCAGACCCACTGTCCTCAGTATCAGCCTCATCTTGCTCACACAGACAATGGGAAAATGTGGTTATCATTTCTTTAAAGAACCAGTTAGATGTATTCTTCAGCTCCTCCGCTGGAATCAGACACTTCATCAAACTTGGGCTCTTCTCACTCAACAATCCACACATGAAAGGGATCAGGTGCCTCATGTGTTTCATCCCCTCCGTCAGGCACTGCTGAAGAACATCCTTCGCTTTATCTGGATTCTTCAAGAGCCACAGTGCAGCGAAAAACTCCTGCATTGTGTAATGAAGAAATGCATGTGTGGCATATCTTTCAGTAAAGTTTCGTTGGATAACAAGTGGTTTCAGGAAGGAAAGGACAGAGCTGTCTTTGCAGGGCAGTTCGGTCAAGTTCGCAGTTTTTCCTTCAGTTGCTTGAAAAGCAACCTCAGCCAGAGACAGTATTTCCATCCCCTTGCTGTTGATGTAGGACTCTAGATGCCTGGTTTTTGTTTTGTTGCTATTCGTTTGAAGGCAAAAACGAACAATACTGATGTATACTTCAGTTATAGTGCATGGCTGTGGGTCTTCTGTTGAAAAGCAGGCAGCCACCATCACTGCATACATTGGGACGTAGCAAAGTGTTAACAACTCCAAGTTGCTCCAAACTTTACTCTTTTGTTCGCCGAGTGTTGCAGACAAGTATGTTTCTATGGACTGCTCACTAAAGCCTTTCACCTCCACTCTGAGAGAGTCCCAGGAGAAGAAGTCCTCCTCGTCATCTGGTCTGCACGTTATGATGATTTTCGCATCAGGTAGTAGGTCTTTCTCTACAAGTCTCCGCACCACTGATGAAGACAGATCTGTGATTCCATCAAAAATGATTGTAACACTTTCAGAGTTCTTCTTCATATCAGCTAAAACCTCTTCTTTGCCTTCGTCTGGTTCACTGAACACACTGAAAAGAAGATCCTCTAAGCTCATGCTCATGAAGTCGGACGTCGTTTCTCTCATATCAAAGTAAAACATGTAATCCAGCTCCTCGCTATCGCTTTCTGCCCAGACTTTCAACATTTCCTGAGTGAGTGCTGTCTTTCCAATTCCAGCCTTACCAACTAAGACTATGTTTTTATCTGTTTTCAGCAGGTCACCGGGGGAAATTTCTGATTTCTCCTCAGGCAAGTACATCCTTAGCTTTTGAGGGCGACTCATCTTCTTGCTCTTTGATTTCTTTATTTTAAATGTAGAAACACTTCCTTCTGTGTCTAATACCAGTGGCGTGTATGACAGATCAGGCTTGTGGCTGTCATCGAACAGATATTTGTTTGCCTTCCAAAACTCATTTGACATTCTTCCTGCTTTTGACTTCAGCTTTGCCTGATATCTGTGGCACGGCCGTGAACCTAAAAACAAAACCAACAGCAAAGTAAATAAATACTGTGAATTGACTGTAGTGTCCTTGCACACTCCTGCCAAACAGTGGATAAATAATTGCACACACAGACACATGAAAGTGCATTAAATACAATAAGCACATCAGTGATAAATAATACGAAAGAAATTATCAATCAGAATTCAGAAACAAAAATACCTTGTAAGTAGTTAATATCCATTTGCGTGTCTTCCTTGAAGGAATAGCAGCTGATCCAGTGGTGCAGGTCAAACGTCTTGGTCTCAGTCCAAGCTCCGCTCTTGTTGTAAGGGAAGAGGAATGGCGTCCCTAAGGTCCTCTTCCTCGTCATGTTAATAATCCTGAGAAACTCGTAACAAGCTGCTTCCCCCTTTCTCATGACCAAGTCCAGTATTTTTCTGGTTTTATCGTAGTCATTAATCTCTTCCTGTATTCTGATAACCTCTTCATCACTGAAAACATTACGCTGATACAGGTTCTCCACAATCACAGAGAGATGCTTTAATTCTCTCACAAGGTGGACTCTGGCTTGCCTGACATAGTCTAAGGCAGACTGTGATGAACAAGCCATTTCTATTTGTTCTGCACACAGACCCAACTTCAATGATCTGGAAAAGAAGATACAAGAAATAAAACGTTAATTAAAATAACTCTTTTGTCTGCGATGCTGTCTGAAATCTTTTACAGTAACAAACATTTTTGCAGGAATGTTCAATCTTCATGCAGCTGGATCATTTTAACAGTTTGACATCAGTTTCTAATGGTGTTAATCCTGGATGGATATTTGAGTCCTTATGAAGAATGTGCTGACCAAAATAACAGTAGGGAATCCAAACACTCCCAGTCCTTTATAGTCTCATGTCTCATGCTGGCAGATCCACTGCCACACTGCATGTATATTGGCTGCAACACAATGGCCTGGCTGAAACGAACTGCGTTTAGATAGTAAAAATGCTCTGACTTGTTTGTTTGAAAGACAGTTTGATTTACTCACTACAATCTGTTTTAAGCAGTGTGCTCTGACTGTCCAACATCCAAATGAGAGAAGAGAGGAGTTGATGATACATTTGTCTGAGCAAGAGTCCAAGACCCAAAGATATTCAGGTTAACTACAAAGAAATGCATCAAATCCCCACCTTGAGAAACTGGAGGCAGCGATTTTTTGGCATTTTTTTTCTGAGAAAAAAAGGATTATTCACTTATCAAGTTAGGTGCAGACTGATATTCTGTCAATCAACTAATAGTTAAACTGATTAATCGTTGCAGCTCTCTTTGAGAACATCTACTAAACCTAAGAAAGTACAGGACTTTGTTCTTTTAAGTTAATAAGCAAATTACATATCATTATTTATTATTTCAGGTTTCTCAATGCAATTAAACTTGTTTCTAAGTAGGATTAAAGCATTAATACTAGATATAGTATCATTTATTATCAATCTGAAGCTGCAAAGTAATTAGTAACTGAATGTATTGGGGTACAATACTTAGTTATTCATAGTCTATGAATTGCTGTGGAGTGCAACGTGTCAGGAAGAAAAGTACAAGCTGAGATGTAACTTTTAAATAAAGCGGATCAGGTGAGCATCACTTTACGTACAAGTGACGCGACACTGGCGGCAAATTTATAAACGTGTTCAGCACCCACAGGGACTTTCTTCAAAGTGGAAAAGTGTAATGATAAGTGGAAACAAAGCGGAGGCCAGTGTGGTCTCTTCTTTTGCGTACAGAAATAACCGGAAGTTGAAGGCGACAGGTTCCGTGTGTTAGCATACAACAGTTTAGCACTTCCACAGCGGTTTTTACAACGGTTTAACCCTTCTTACCTGTGTGGCACCGGGTCACAGACAGATTTTCTTAGCCCTCATTGTAACTTTGACTGGCGTGCGTCCTTTCTGTTCAGTACTTTCTGTCATACTTTCACTTTCGTTGCATTAAGTCACATCCTGTATGAGGAGGAGCTCTCAGTCACATCCACAAGATGGCGCCTTTAGACCAGAAAACGTAAACTCAAACCCAGACACCCACCAGGAGTAAAATGTATAACAGAAGCTCTCCAGTGGGTGTAATTGTGCTTTTGAGACTCAGAGAGTTAATGCAAGAAACAAGAGTCAACACGTGTCTGTTGGAATCACTGGCTGCAACAAGTCTGTAAGGTCAATACAAAGACATGTTTTAAATGTACACTAGCTCTCCAGGTATGTAACCATAGACATTGTATTAGAGCTGACAATTCATTAAAGCAAGTAATCCTACACTACACTGTTTTTTTGTCTATGCTTCTGCGAACATCTGGTCTTTGACCTGTTAAATTGCTGATAAAATTGTCCTTGTACAGAAACACACATTATGAAAAAATATTTTGCAGAGGCGCAGTTCAAGGATTCAAGGCCAGTCAGATAAAAGCAGGCACACACAGGTTTCCCTTACAGTAGACAAAGACTTTCTGTTTAGTGGGAAAACAGGTGTGTGTTGTGTGTGAGGCATGGCTGTATTCTATAAACGAATGTTTTCAGCTTCAGATAATGCAAACTGTTCATAGTGTGAAACATTTTGTGTAATTGCTGGAGCCTATTATTATCCACATAACACAGGTAATGATAATTTTGTGAAGGAACATATCAAAATATAGTGAGGTGTATGTTAAAATGTTCCCATACAGCAAAAAAAAAAAAAGCTCATATGTGTCACTAGTCACGCAACAGAGTGTAAAAAACTTTCACAACAGAATCTGAGACTAAACTAAATGTTTCCATCTTCTGTGCTTTGCATTAGTAATGCACGTGTACAGCATGTGCCAGTGGCTGCGGTCTGGGCCTTTGCTCAAGCTATAAGTCAGCTGAACCACCCAGAAGCAACTCTTAAGAGAATATAAAACATTCAGACACATTCCCTCCATGCTGTGTGAAACAGCTACAAAACAGATAATGCAATATCCCAACCGTCAAGGCCATTCCTTGCTATCTTCCATTTGTGTGTTGGCAACAAAATGCTTTTGTTTGCAGACTTCACACAGACCCAGATAGCTGCAGAGCCAAACAAATACATGTGAGAATAAGGAAAGTCACAGAAGGGAAGCAGTTTTGTGGAGCTGATTGGGCCTCCATCTCGAGGAGAAGAAACTCTGTGCTCCTCTGGACCAGTAAAAAGTCAGACTTCCTCTCTGGACTTTTTCGTTGTCGAGTGGTTGTCTTACACTGCAGTCATGGTGTCCTGTGCTCTTCTCATTCTGGGTCCTCTGTGGATCCACAGTCTGCTTCAAGCCTGCAGAGGAGAGGAGCTGTCTGGGGAGGCAGTGTTGTCGTGGTTCAGAGAGCGGGTCCTGGGGGGCCTCGGGCTGGAAGAGCCCCCTGCGGCTGCAGTGCAGGGTCCTGATGTGGATGTGGCACCACCAGAAGCACGGCACATGCATCGTAGGGCCCCCAGGACTAGCAGGACAACATGGGTCAACCATCAAACCCGTCCAAACCAGGAAATGTCTCAAATTATTATCTTTCCCAGTTCTGGTGAGAATCTTTTGTTTGTTTGTATGTTTTTTTGATCCTTAAATTCAAGACAATAATTCAAAAAGCTAAGTGTAGAACACAGCATGTCATAGACATCATAGCACAGACAGTTTTATCATAGTTTTCTTGTGCATGCTCAGCAAAGCTGACCTAATCATGTGAAAATGAATTGTGAAATTGAACTTTATCCAGTCAGCAACTGCATGTTAGCGTCTGCTAAATAAACATCATCTGATTATTTCCATACAACAGTCTTCTTTGGAAAGTTTAGAGTTTGCAGATTATAGATGAAATAACGTATAGATAATTTACGGTGAACAGCAAAGTTGCTCGGTTGGTAAAAGTTGTTTTTCAGGGGAAGAATCGCTCAACCTATGATTGCCATGAAGTGAGTTGCGCTAAAGGATCTAAATTACAAATATTCTGAAATGTCTCATCTTTAAGTTTTCTGTGTGCTGCAGATTTGAAACTAATAAAGCCAGATAGTTGCACTTTAACATTAGTTTATGATATAAAAAAATAAATGTGTTCATGGAAACAATCAAGAAGGGATTTACTTAAAGGGTATAGATTTTTAATGGTCAGAAGTGGGCTTTGTTGCACCTGTAGCTATACCTGTGCTGTCAAAATGTCCCGGAGTACACCTGTGCATCACTGCATATTAAGTGACTCTTTAAAATTACTGATGGTACTCTGATGACTTCCTGTTTGCATGTGTTGATCTGAAAGAGTCCACACACTGAGGCCTCCTCTAAATAACAGCAGGACTCTGATGAAGTTACAATATATTAATAATTAATAAACTTCACTGACCTCTCTCTAATCTTTCTTTGGCAGACTCATCTTGTGCCAAATCTGACTCAGTTCCTGGTGAAACCCCCGAAAGCCACTTCACATATTACTTCCAGCCGTCCATGAACCACCAGGAGACCATGGTCACATCTGCCCACCTCTGGTTCTATGCAGGTGAAGGAGCCACAGCAAACATTTCCGCCAAGCTGTTCATTGTCACTTCAGCACAGCAGCTTCTTCAGGCAGCAGAGACTCCATCAAAGATGAGCTCAGACGGATGGACCACCTTCCACCTGGATCAGAGCCAGCTGGTCTCTGTGGCTGAAGGCCCTTTTCTACTCCAGGTCCGCTGTCTGACCTGTCAGTGCTACGCCAATGAACCAGACAAGATGCCCTTTCTTCACCTCCACGCTCAGCCTCGTGGTCCAGTCCGTTCACCCCGTCACGCGCCGGTTACCATCCCCTGGTCTCCATCTGCTATTGACCTGCTACAGCGGACCTCTCAGGAGAGACCACAGCACAGTGACTGCCACCGAGAAGCGATCGAAATCAGCTTTGAGGAGCTGGGCTGGGACAACTGGATTGTCCATCCGAGAGTGCTGACCTTCTACTACTGCCATGGGAACTGCTCGGCCGGGGATCGAACCACCACGATGCTGGGGATCACTCAGTGTTGCGCTCCAGTCCCAGGGACCATGAAGTCCCTGAGGATCACCACAACATCTGATGGTGGATACTCGTTCAAGTACGAGACATTGCCCAACATCATACCTGAAGAATGTGCTTGTATCTGAACATGAAAGTTTATGTAAACAGTATTATACAGTACATTATATACTTATTGTCTGAATATACAATTATACTGTTTTTGCAGTCAACATACAAAAGAATCAATATCATCATCAATGCCTGTCAATCACACCACAACTTGTTTCTGCAGATTTAGATTTGGGTAGTTCAATATCTCAGCACATAAAACCCAAACTGTTTGCATGGCCAGAAACAAGCAGGGGCTTAGCTTTAAAAAATATATGTATTTAGTAGTTTAGGGGACTTCCCCTTTGCTTTAAATCAGCCAATTCTCTTAGTAATTATCCATCATTCAACTCTTGTCTTTCATTTGTCATGTATATTAACTACAATCTATAAGTAAAACTTAATGTCATGATTGTAGTGTTTTTCCTTTGTGTTGTGATTCTCACCTTTAGGGGGCAGTGCAGGCCCACTTTTCAACTGCATCATTTCACATCAGTGCCTTCACAGTCTTCTGTTGTTAACTGATACGCAGTAATGTATATTAAATCATTGATTAAAACATGAAACTGTTGCGTTCTGTAAATGCCACAAACTCTGGGTTAATATTTCACTTTCCTCTTCTGCCACAGGTTATTTTTTACTCCATTAATTTTAACCAAATACTTAATTTTTAGCTCATGCTTCATACGAAAATCAACAATTTGTATATCAGTTAACGATTTATTCACTGTAGAGTCAGACTCAAGAGTTTATAAAAGCTGCAACTTAATCACCAAAAAGAGTCCAAAAGCCCAAAGACAAAACATCTTGTTCAAATATATTTATTTATTTACTCTGAAGACAAAATAATCTCTACAGTTACAAAAACTACAAAACTTGCAATAGAAAAAAAAAAGAAAGAAAAGAAAACAACGTATAAACCATTGAAGTACAATAGTCAAAATGGAATGTCGTACCTTGCAATAAGTGTCAAAACTGGAAGTGAGATGATTACAAGAACACAGCATCAAACAGCTCCTTTGGCAATCTGCAATTCTTTTTTTTCCAGCCACAGATCATAAAACAAACTGACAAGGCGATGAGAAAGTATGAACTCTGCATGAGCACTGAAAGCTATTGATCAAGATGAACGAAGATTATGTGTTTACATGGCACCAGGCTGTGTGTTAGCAGCCGACCGTCATCATTCCCCTCAGCTGGGTTGGTTTTCTTCTTTTTTTTTTCCATGATGCACAAAAGCATCCATGTTTCAGCACAAAGGAGGAGTAGTGGTGCATGTCAAGGATGGAAAGTATGTCTAACCAAAGAAGAATGTAAATTTCAAAAGACAAGGATGGAGTTTCATTGTTGACAGTAGCCTGGAAGAAAGATGTTTCCAGCTGGTTAGCAAAAAAAAAAAAAAATCCTCGACATTTTAAACTTTCTGCAATGATGTACATCATGAATCATTTTTATATTACATAATTTAGGGAAGAAAAAGGATTACCAACATCAAGTGCCTACTTCTCAACAGTCATGTGAAACAGGTGGCATTTGTGAAGTACTGGTAAAATAAATTGAGTATTTTAAATGAACTGATTGTACATAAAATTACTCTTGGAATGTCCTTGGAACATTGGTCGATAAAGAATTCAAGCATTTCCCAGGTAAAACATTTTGGATGTTTGGAGTAAATATACAGGCTTCAAATTTCTGTTATTTCCTGAAATGGTGTGGGCTCTTTCTAATAAACAATAATCCCTAACATCAGATCTGTTTAAAGTAAACACGATTCATCTAGCACAGGTTAAGCCTGCTGCACACGCTCCAGAAATGACATAACCCAAGGCTGTGTTGTTTGAGCTTCTCTCTGAGGCCAACAAGCCTCAACGAAGTGAGGCATTAACATTTGGCGACATTTTATAAAAAGAGAGCCTTGCTTTTGTCAAGACGACAAAAAAACAAAAAAACAAAAAAACAAAAAAACAAAAAAAGCACTACACTCAGCCAGGAGTTTGAAGCTTACGGCGATCCTTACAAGGTCTGAAATGGATGAGGATTATTGCATTACCACAAAAACAGAGTGGGTGAAAGAACAGGGTGTAGACAAGGTTTTAGCTGAAGGCACAGTCAAGGTTTGGATGTAGGTCGGCAAGCAGAAACTCGATATGTGGCAGGCATTCAAGTTTAGAGTCGTGGAGATGAACCATTTGTCACAACACAGCTTGGTCAGCATTTTTTTTTCTTTTTCCCTCTCTTTTCGACTGACCCCTAATACTGAAAGGCTCATTTTCTCTCATCCACACATGCATACAAACACACACACATACACGCTTTGGTCTCCCTCAGTGGTCTGACTGCATTCCCATATGTGCTTCCCCCATGTGTTTAAGGCCAGTAGGAATGGAAGGACAGACGTTTGTGGCAGGAAGCACGCTCAGGCACGTATTCCTAGAAGAAGAGACAAAACAAGACTATTCAGCATGTTTGTTCATTACAAACTGGATTTTTTTTTAAAGGGTTTATTCATGGCTAAAGTTATGTATGTAATAAAACTATGATTAAACCATCAGTCAATGGACCAACTTCATTTTTGAGCTCTGAAATTGTACGAGGCAAGTTGCAACCATCATCCAAAAGATCAATAGATACATTTTCTGTTGATCAGCCAACAGATTAATCAACTAATTGCCACAGTACTAGAAGGGTTTGGAGTTGGTATAAATCTGCCTGTAAAACGCATTTACGAGCAAGTCTGAAACTGTCTTTGTTACCTTTCTCGCTCGCCTCTCCCTGCTTTTCCTGGGCAAAGTTGAGGCGGTTCTGCTCGGCAGCTGTCTGTGCAGCCGTGTTGACCTCCGGGCTGCTGCTGCGTGAGGGGATTCCCTCGTCTGCCTGGTAGGCCAGGTCAAGGTGCTGCTGGGCCAGCTTCAGGTGCCTCCTCAACCGCTCCAGCTCCTTGGACGAGGGCCCCTCGTCCCCAAAACTCTCCCTCCCGGAGTCGGCCATTGGCGAATCCCTCAGCTCTCCTTTTAGTTTCTCCTTCTTCATGGTGGCATGGTATCCTGGTGGGGCTGTCGGCATGGAACGTGAGGAGGTCGGTGGCGCCGGCATCGGGGCTCGGGAGTTGAGCGTAGCCCGTCTGCGGAAGGTGTCACGGATGCCGCCGATCCCCAAATGGACGATTTCCAGGACGGTGAGGATCAGGCAGAGGAAAGACACCACGTACATCACCAGCAGGAAGATGGTCTTCTCCGTGGGTCGGGACACAAAGCAGTCGACTGTGTGCGGGCATGGTGAGCGGGTGCAGACGTAGGAGGGTATCACCTCGAAGCCGTAGAGGACGTATTGGCCGAAAAGGAAGGCGACCTCAAAGGCGGAGCGCCACAGCAGCTGGCACACGTAGACTTTCATCAGGCCGTCACGCAGAATCCGCCGACGACCATCGTGCTTCTTCTGAGAGTCTGGAAAACACAAACACTGCTTAGAATCTGACTTGGGAACCTACTTAACAGAACATCAAAAGGTTTGGTGACTGACATATTGCTGCCCTACTTTTTTCTTCTTTGTCGGGCTTCTCTGGCTCAATTTCTTCAGCAATCATCGGGTCTTCCTCTCCATTGTCCTCCGCCTCCTCATAGTCCCGAACTGCCCCACGGCTGACGATGGGCATCTTCTTCTTCCGGTTCTGGATGGGCCGGTACTCGCTGTCGTCCATGCGGGTGATCTTGTGCATGGCAAAGCCCAGGTACATGATAGTCGGGGTAGTGATCAGGATAACCTAGACAAAAACACACGTGTTGCTGAAATTAATCAAAACCAGAGACACAATCGTTTAAAAATTAACACTGTGGAGGACATTTAAGCTTTTATGTTCAACATTTGTCCAAAAGTGAAATGCAGCTCACCTGGAAGATCCAGAATCGGACGTGAGAGAGTGGTGCAAACGCGTCGTAGCACACGTTCTCACACCCAGGCTGCTGCGTGTTGCACACAAATTTACTCTGCTCATCGTAGTAGATGGTTTCACCCCCGACGCCTGTCAGCACGATGCGGAAGACGATGAGCACCGTCAACCAGATCTTCCCCACAAAGGTGGAGTGGTTGGAGATCTCATCCAGCAGACGAGTTAGGAAGCTCCAACTCATGGTGCCAAGGTGACTGGGGAGCTAAATCAGCTCTGGGTGGGGAGAAAGTGGGAACACTGACATGATGATACTGTTTTGCACTGTGACCTATCATTTCAAGCTTTTGTGCTGGTTTACAGTTTTTCTTCTCTTCTTTTTAGGGTCATGGCACGCTATGCAATTTACAAGCTGTGTTAAGTCACACAAAGTTTTAAAATTAGTCAACAACAACAGTCGTTTTTAAGCAGAAATACACAAAATTCAAAACTGAATATTTTGAGTTTGAGATTGTTGGTCAGAGACTTAAAGTTAAAATTACTGTATAATTTATTAATGCAAATAGACATTTGTTGCTGGCCAGACTGACAAGCTCCTCATTGGACAAACATGAAAGCGTGAATGTGTAAACCTGGTAGTTTGATGCATGTGCACAAAGTGATTAAAGAATGCACGTGTAAATATTGCATTCAAGTATTCTGGGTAAACCTCAACCCCGGGGCTAGGCAGCAAACCGACCCCATGCTTCGTTTTAATAAGACACAGGCTTCTGGAACATGCAGGTATCCGTGCGTCAACTACACAACACTGAATCTGTCCTGTTGGTCGGAGTGCACTAGTCTTGGTAGCAGTTTGGTAAACCCGCATTCCTCCAGCTTCCTGCCATGCCAAACTTGAGCTGCTTAATCGAACATCAAAGTGTCGGCTGGCAAGTTGCTGCTAGGCGTGAGGAGACCTGCTGTGGCTTTGCACTCCAGGTATTATGATACTGAAGCAGTGAATGGGGGTAGGAATTTATTCCCTGTCACGCTTCCAGAAATTATCCCTTTAAATTCTTTTAAAAAACCACAACCTCACACCTCAACACAAAGACATGAACAGAATGGAGCTGCTCTTTTTTTTTTTTTCCCAGTTCAGTAACAAAGTGATTCATCCTTTAAACCGGATCTCTGTGTTTTACAGGAAAGCCTGATACACCAAATTTTTTGCAACAAATCAGACAATGAACAAAACTTAATATGGTAGTTTTTTTAGTGATATTATTAGTTTTCTTTCGAAAAAGTAGCAAAAAATTTGAAATTGAAAGGACATCAACTTCAGCACTCAGCTTACTAAAAAGGTCTCTAATATCAGTTTGGTTTAATACCTGGATGAATATATTTCTCACTAAAGCAGGGCCCGAAAACAGGCTCTGATATTAATTCCATAATAAAGATCCTTTGAATTTTTGGACCTTCTCTAAATTTCTGTTTTCAGAATAGAAAAGAAAAGAAAATAACCAGCATTTCAGGACTCACAGCAACTGGCCATTACAAGCATCTATAGGCATGTCGATTCAGATTAGGACATGATACTCACGCCCCCACTTGCCAGGTTACTCATCAATTCCTTTGCAAAATCCTCCCTCTAAAACTGGCACCTTCAGATGCTGAGAAATGTTGAGTCTGACTTGCCTGAGCCTGACCAGAAAAATATTCCACCAAAAAGAAAAAAAAAAAAAAAAAAAAAACACGCCTTCATGGAGAGGTCCAGGGACCCACTAGCCACACCAAAGCTGTAAACACATGTTAGAAGTTGGCCCGTCTTGGTTAGATCCAGACAGTCAAAATTATGGACCCTGAAACACTTGGACTCAGATTCAAAGTATTTAAGGGTTTCAGGCACTAAATGTAGAACTAAATCACACTTTTAAAAAAAGAAAAAAAAAAAAGGCAAGACTCATCTACTGCAGAGATTTTGTACCATTATTTCTATAAAACCATCCTGTGCCTGCTAAATGTAGATTTCGGTCATGGGAATGGCTGGTGTTTGACAAAACGGACAACCTGTGTGACCCTGAGACCAGAGTACAGCTGCAAGGGGGACATCTGTTTTACCCCTACCATACAATTACAAACCCCGCCCACCTTCATTAAAACCATGTTGGTTTCTCACAGCTCAATAGTCTTATCTGACATTCAATGAGGCAGATTGTCCCTTTAAACATCACCTGACCCAGTTACCACCTTATTTGGTTTCCTCCACCGAGACTCTCAGATCTGATCCTCAGCCCTCTCCAGCTCAAACCGTAACAGAAAACAGTGACCGAAAGCATCTTGGGAGAAATGAGGGCTTTTATCGTCATGAAGCCGCAGGCTAACCACTAATGGTCATCTAATATCAGTACACTGAAAAAAAACAACAAAATAACACACTGCAAAACATGCTGAGCTGCCAGAACAAGAAAGTACAGGCTGCGTTTGACCTGCGCAGAGGAGTGACAGCTTGGGGTCATGGAGTCACTGTAAAGTCTGCAGAGTGCGAGATAACCCAGGCAAATATCCACATTGTCAGTACATTTTAAAAACCTTTTTCCAGGGTTTTTCAATGCTTTATGTGCATGAGTGATGCCTCAATTCCACCGTTACTTCCATTTAAGACATACTGTATCCAGTACAAAGCAGATCCACTGATGCCTGACACATAAAAAAAAAAAAATGCCACTGAATCGTCACAGCCAGGGTGGTGTATTTCCTAGTAGTGGGTGAGCTATTCCTGTCTGGTAAATTATTTCAGTCTGAAAAAAAACAGACTCTTGCAAGTGAAAAAAGTGACTGTAATTTTAGACGCTGGCTGGTCGCCACAAGTGGGTCAAACCGTAGTTTAGGTTTTTCATTTTGGCTGTTCATTGTGATATAAACTTTATACAGCAGGTGTTAGTGCTCCAAAGAGGAGTGTAGCTCCTGCTTAGAGGGTCCATTAAAAGTTTCCAAGCGTGCAGAGCTAAGGAGGAAGAGTAAAGACTCCTCTCAAAGGTTTCTCAGAAGTTTTCTCTCCACCCACAGCAGCAGCAGCAGCAGCAGCAGCAGACTAAATTTACTCAGATGAAAACCTTTACAGCTCCCCTTGTTAACACACTGTAAATCCTCACTGCTCTCTGCTGCTCTCTAAATAAAAGACACAAATAGAAAAGTAGCTCATCACCCAACAGTGTATTTGACTTAGACAAACTGGCTTCCTGGCTCAAGCAATGGCAAACATTTTTGCAGTGCCACCCTCCCAACAGCTGACCAAAGGCAGGTTTTAAACAGAAGCTTATTTGCTCATATGGGCTAAACCCAGCTCAACTGATTTAATGGCTTTTCTGCTTCAGGAGCCACTCGTCCGCAGGAGGAGAAGGAGGGGGATGGAGAGTTTTTGGGCAAAGGATCTGGACAAAGCGAAGGCGAGTTAACATTCCTGCCTAACCAAAAGCAGAAAGCTGGATTTTAGGGTTCAGGGAGCAGACAGGGGGCACATGAAATCCCCATGCAGTCTGACCAGCAAGAGAAGAACATAGCATCTACAAATGTCAATCATCCCCTTCTGTCTTCTGCACTGTCACCATGAAAAAAAAAAAAAAACAACAAAAAAAACTCTTCAATCTGCAACAGACATCCAGTTGGGGAAAGCACTTTATCCACAACACATATTTCCTTTTCTGTTTCAGACAAGCAGTAAAAAGAAGTTGAAAGGAAGTTTAAAAGCTCCTCAGCAGAGCTGTTGAAGGCTATGAA